>NW_022995376.1:4723321-5023321 GCF_004354385.1 Drosophila innubila
ACCATTTTTAGTACCTATAAATATCATTATCATTTAATAATCTTAATAAAATTAATATGTAGAAGAAAAATCTTATGCCTCTGTCTCTTTCCTTTAGTTAAAGCTGTGAGTTTTTATCCATTAGCATTAATTAGAAGGATAACAATTATTATTATGATTTTAGTTATGTTTAATATAATTAGGCTTTGACTTGATGTTATATTTTAATTAGTTTCTTTATTGTATAATTTAGTTTAGTTTACGTTAGTTTTTTAATTAAATAAACAATGCTGCTTTAATTTTGAATGCTTGTTTCACACTTTCGAGGCAAATGTAGCACTTTATTCGGCATTACAATATCTAAAATTCTTCAGGCGCTCTCCAATTTATTGATTTGTAAATAAGTTGCGCGTGTTTTGTATTTTTTTCACATTTTTTTTTAAATTTAGTTTTTATTAATATTTTTTGCTTTGCATTTTTGCTTTTTGGTATTTCGAGACGTTTGAGGACGTCACCGATTGTTGCGAATAGAAAAATAATTCCAAGTAAATATTTGTATATGTATTGTGTATAAGTATTATAATTTGCTTTAGGTATATAGTACTTAAGTTTTTCCTCTCTATCCTCTTCTTCTTGCATTTTTCTTTTGTTGTTATTGTATTTGTACCAATTAAAGTAACACTCTCTCTTCTTCAAAACAGTGTCCTCCTCTTGTGTGAAGCGGCTTTCCTGTCTCCCTTATATTATATCATATCGGAAATACGTAATGCATTATGTACTGTTATTTAGAATTGAATGTGACTGTGTGTGTGTGATAAGCTTATTCGAAAATAACTCCGATCTATCGTAATATTATGTGACTGCAGTTGATTTTAGAGTGTGTTTTATGTTGCGTAGTGTAAGGTAAATATAATCTATCATAGTATTTAAATGTCTCTAACAGCTCTGAAGGTATTCAGGTTCGGTTCCGCATGGTTGTATGCGTTGTTTATCGATTGTTTTGGTGTAGAAATACTTTGGTTTCTTTCTTGTTGCTTGCTCCGTTATTATTCATTTACTCGGCACATTTGGTGAACCATTTATTCTAGAATTCTACGATTCTAGTAGCGGTTCATTTTCCGAATCGGAATCTAACATTTTCCAGACCATGCGCCTGACGTTTCAGACTGCCGCCGTCGGCCCAGGTGGAGTTGAGATACTCGTCGTCATCGTCTTGCTCAAGTTTCTGAAAAACACATTTAGAGAAAGGTTAATTTTTAGGGATTAAAAATTAAATTTACCCATTAAAATTAATTTATATTGGGATCAAGATGAGGAACTTAATAAATGAAGATATGATATTAAATATAACATTTTCTAATATATATTTAAGGGAAAAGGGAGTTATTTATATGGTAGAAAAAGAAGAACTCAGGATCGCTTGGTTTGCAACGATCCTTACCCTTGCACTGAGTTTGACGTGGACAGAACGCCGTTCTCCAGTGAGTCCCTGGACAATTCATCGGCCATTTGCACTTTCAGCTGATGACCAAACGAATTAATTTCCGAATTGGGCGTCATCTGTGAGCCCACCGGCGACTGAGCTATGTAATGTCCAGGAGTGGTGATGGAACCTCCCTGGGATATGCACCTGGTCATGCCAGGACCACCATTGGGCAGTACACCCTCCAGGCAGCTGTCATTGGTCGTCGAGTCCATGTTGACGATCTGGCTGCCGGCGACGTTATCGGCCAGGACAGCGCCATCGCTATCATCAACAGCATCGATGTCATCGATATCCATGTCCTCGGCATTCTTGTCCAGAGGCGCGGTCTCCTCGTCCTCATTGTAGATCTTAAAGTAGGCGTACGTCAGGTAGATAACCGAGATGATGAACGAGGGAATGGGAATGGCCATCGAGTACACCAAATTCAATGTATTCTGCCAATAGTCGAGATCACTGATCACCAGACTGGGATCCACCTTGGAGTAATAGCAAGGGAACTTGATTCCAATCCTTGTGTAACGCTTTAACCAAATGGTGCAGTTCAACATGGGCGGATAACCACATCCCTTGACATTCGGAAAGAGCCGCGCCCCCACATAGTAGTAGGTGGAGTTGTCACCCATGAGACCCTCGTTTAGCTCGGAGATCTCGTCGAAAGGTCGCCGCTCGGCATTTAGGAGTGTTCCCGGTGCCGTATCCTCCGACTCCTCGATTAAATAACCATTGGAGCCATCGGCATCACCAAAATTCAGCTGCTCAAATCGACCACCACCCATGGAACCGGCACTGGGTCCCATATCCGCATCCATGTCGATGGTGTTGACATCGCCTCCACCAAGATTATCATACTCGTAATCCCGTAGAGCGCGCTCATAGCGATCCGTGCGCTTTACGGGCGGAATGACACGCTCCGCTTCCTTGAGATTGATGTGATACTCCGTAAAGTTGAACTCGTCCGTAAAGTTATACAGATTCAGTCGATAGTTGACCCGGATCTGGGTGCACGTATAGATATCCTTGGTGCAACCCTCGCGACACGATGACCATGAACAGTTCTTGGCACCGAAGAAGATCTCCGTGTCGTAGGTCTCACATAAAGCCGGCACCTCCTCGAACTGCATGAAGATCGTGGTGAACGCCGGCTCGATCACGAACGGAACCAGAAAGAGGAACGCAAACAGGCTAAACGTTCCGAGCAGTATAAAGAACGCAGTCGTATAGAAGAGTAATTTCTCCTTTGTGGTGCGTTTATCTGCTTCATCTCCCATGTTGGAGGTGTGATGATCCGATCTCTAGCAAGATCGGAGGTTTCTTATTTATCGATTAAATATCGGCGCAGGTCTGGCGGCAAAACGAGAGCGGCAGCAAAGTATTCCAATAAACGGGGAGCGATTTTAATGTTGGGAGGCAGAGAGTGTAGTTTCTTCGATATATTGTATATATATAGAGTTGCTTAATTATGTGTATAGATATATATATATATATATATATATATATTATGTATATGTTATGTATATATATATATTTTTTTTATTATTGGTTTGTCGGTGCGCGATTAACGTTAATTAAGTGTTGAGAAATCTTTTCTTATGCTTAGCTTATTATCAAGTTAAGCTATTAATCGATAACGATAACTAAGAGCTACGATTTACGATTACGTTATACGATTACAACTACGGTGCAGTTATATCACAGGGAGATTCGAGTTCGTTTCTTGCTTTTGCTTGCTGTTCTGTGTCTTCTTCTTGTAGCTGTCTTTTTCTTCGATTTCTTGTTGTTCTTGTTGTTGCTGCCTCCATTCCCGTTATCTCTCACAGCAGCCAGTGGAACTGGTCAGCGGGTGTTCCATTCCCGCAGTTGTGCGTTTGCCAGTCGCGTAATTAGTCTAAATATAACCCAGGGATGCAGCACACATCCACATCCATATCACGCATGTTAGCAGCATTGCACACAACCACAACTACAACATAAATCCTGACCAACGATCCCCTGGTCTGGCAGTGTGTGTATGTGTGTGCGGGTGTGCGTCAACCTTTGCTAATTGCTTTATGTGTCCCAACGGAGATGTTTCGTCAGCAGCATTCGACGACTTTGACGCTGCAGCGCTGCTGCTCTGCTCTGCTCCTCCTCTCTCTTACGTTCACGCTCACTCACACTCTTGTTTTGCTCCTCCTGCTCTCAGTTCTTGTGTCTTTGCCGTTGCTTGATTATTTTATGACTGCGGCAAAAGGCTGCGCATATGTGTGTACGTGTCTACGTGTGAGTGTGTGTGTGTGGGTGAGTGTGTCGTCTCTTATCTGTGTGTGTGTGAGTGCCAATTTTGAGTAACGGCCTCTTCTCTTCTCTTTGTTGTTGCTGCTGCTTCTTTTGTAGTTGACGTTGTTGTTGTAGCTACTTAGCTTGGTATTTAGTTCATTTGTTGATAGTTGCTTTTGCTTTTGTTGTTGCTGCTGTTGCTTTTATTTAAACAAAGAAGAATTTAACGACGTTTGCTGGACGGACAATTTTGTGTGCATTTATTTTCTTTATTTTTGTGTTTATTTTTGTTTTTCTTTTTGTTATTTTCACTTCTTGCTCTTTGGCTCTTGTATGCTTGTCCTTTGCACTCTTCTTTTTTCACACTATGCGTGCGGCCACGTGCAGCTGTAACACTGTGAGTCAGAGGGGGATGGAGAAAGGAAGGAGGCTTGTCAAAATACCGTTAGACGCGTTAATGATTGTCAAAATGGTTTCTTTATTTTTAACACTTTTCTATCGTTTCTTTGCCTTTATTTATTATTAAACGATATGCGTCGTTATTTTAAGTTGAGTTTGTTGTTGGTTTTATTTATATACATATATTTTTATGTAACCTCGACAACGCTTAAATGCTGTTTTCGCTTGCTTGTTATTCTTGGTGGGACCTGCAGTAGGGTGGGCTAGAGGGTGGGGGTCATTGCTTGAATTTGTCGTGTGCCGTCGTATTACGAAACGGAAATATGCCGCCGAGCAGCAGCTGCAGCCACAAACCGACAAACTGACAAACAATAGCAACAACCAACAACAACAACTGGCGACAATGAGCTCACATGGGCGTTAAAGTAATAAACTCCTTCAGCGAAGTTGCCTGGAGCCAAAGAATGCAAAAGGAAGAGAGGGAAGAGCGATTAAATGAGAGAGAGAGTTAAAATTGGAGCCGCATGTAGTTTTCAATTCATTTGGCACGCTTACATTCTTATTGGACACACACACACACACTTGAACATGCAAGCGACACACACATACAAAGACACACACACACAGAGAGAGAGTGTTTGAGTACACTCAGCAAAATAGAATATCCTAAAAATGACGTTTGTAAGTTCGTTATTGAATTTTTTTTTTACAACATTTTAAGATTGCTGTGTTGAGAAATACATTTTAGGATATGTAAAAGGTTTTTGTGTAGTTAAACTATTATGTTTTGATCTTTTATAGACTTAATACCGAAACATAATTTAAGTATCTCAGAAAATGAGGATATCCGGAATTGCGAAAAGCCAATTTGAAATGAGAGCTGGAACTCTCAGTCATCTTTTGATGCCGTTTTTACTTGAATATTTCCTGTTTAAGTACGAAAATGTCGATTTACTTTTCTGAGTGTAGGCAGCTCTCACTCCCAATCAAAATTATGCGGCATAGGAGTTGCTGCTCTCTCCCTCCCTTCACAGCCGGGTTGTGGAGCGTAGGGGTTGAGGAGAAAGGAGAAGGGGAAACTTGGCGACTCCTCGTGCTTTGCACGAAACGATTTTTCATTTGCTTTGTGATTCAATGGAGCCACCAACTGGATTCCAATTGGAAATAGTTGTACTCTGAAAAGGGGGTAGTGGGGGCAGCAGCAGTGGCAAACACTTCAAATATGACATTGTTTTTATAATAACTCGTATGACGTTGTTGTTGGCAACACATTAAGCCACGCTCCCATGTGTCCCTCTCTCTCTCTTTCGCTCAGTGTCCTGTGACGTAGAGTTGCGTGCTGTCTATGAATCTGTGTGCGAGTGTGTGTGTGTGTGTGTGTTTACTCAAGGTTCAGGTTACGATTACGCATTTTCAATCAAAAGACTCGCAAAGTTTTCTGGTTTTGTGGCAAAGGCAAACAAACAAAATTACATGGCTCATTTTTCAGCATTAACCAATTTTATGACCTGATTGCGTACGGGTCAAAAGTTCAAAATAAAAAAAACTATATCCACATTTTGTCATTTTCGCAGGAACCTCGACGACCGACAACAAAAGAGGCGACGGCGACGGGCGACAGCGACGACAGACGGCGATGAATGGCGAGCGAGGAGCACAGCAGACACACAACCACGACAATGGTGACGGCGACGGCGACAACGACGGCTGAACTCTTCACCGAAAGGACTGCCACTGGCGACGCTGCAGCTGAACAAGCTCCATCAACGTGCGCGACGCGAGAGCTTTCACAGCGCTACCCTACAATCTACAATTTCGGCATGTGCGCACACCTACAATAAGTGGCTGCTTAACAAGTTGGTAGGGTTACAAACAAGTCGCTCAGAATTGAACGAAAGCTTTCGCTCACACATTGCCTGGCCCGAAAAGCTCTCAGCGCTCTCTCTCTTACGTGGATGACGTAAAGCCAAGGAACGCATGCGCTCTCGACAGCACCTGCCAGAGCAGCTGTGCTCTCCTACACACTCTCTCTGTATGCTCTCTCCTTCGCAGTCGCTGTCGCTGCCTCAAACAGCAGAGCAGCCAACAGTGCGAGCAGAATTCGAGCTTGAGAAATGTCAGAATTGGCGTAAACAGCAGGAAAATGTGAGCCGCGAGCCGTGCACGTCACATATTCTCATCTGTTTGGAATTTTCTCGGCTCGTTCGCAATGTAAAAAAAAAACAGGACGAAAAAAAAAGGAAAAATAGGAAAAAGAAAGATTGAAGAAAATTGTAATCAAATCCTTGCTGCCTTATGTACTACAACTGCAAATAAACTGCTAAAGTTAACAACATTAAATCGCGTTAAACATTTTCAAAAAATAACAAATTGAGTTGAGAAACGTTTTCAACTGCATTTTATTATGAAACGACGTTGCAGATAGACATGTGCGTGTGTATGGTGTGGGTGTTGTACTAGTGCGTTAACGTTAGTGTGTGTGTGTAACCAACTGGTAATGTGTGTGTGTGCGAAGGAACGTAAATAAACCTCAATAAGCCACAATTTGTTCATGTGAGTAAAAATATTATTAAATTTCCAAGTAAACAAGAATATATATGTATAAATAATGACATTAGAAAAAGGTTTATCCTTACTTTTGACCTTGTCTGCGTATCATTTAAATTTCTGAAGGGAAAGTGTTGCCTACTTATGAGCGCATTCTAAATTTTCTCCCACTCCTTGAAACAACAACAACTCGCCTCAATCAACAATGTGAATTACAAGTTGCTCTGGCTCAATAACACTCGCCATTGATTATTCAATGGTTGTGGCTGATACCAAAAATCAAGTGAAGACGTCATTGTGTGATGTTTCATTACTTTGATTTACAAAACTTGTTTTGAAATGAGAGCGAGCTAATCTGAAATCATTCATAAATATTTATACAACAAAAACTAAGTGCAAACAGGTCACGAAAGGTATACAACATTTAACTTAAGAATACATTCATACTTGTATACTTAAATATACATTTCAGTAGAATTAAATATTTATAGTAAATTTATTGCATTTTAAATTACGCGCCCAGCTGTTGAAACTTTAAGCAAGTTGGCAGCACTGTATTTTTAATGCCAGCGTTGCAACTGCTGCGATAACTGGCCATCGATATGCAACCGGAATCGAAAGTTAGCAAGAGAAAGAAGCAGATAAAAACAAAGATAACAAGTGAATGAATAATAATAAATTGCTGGAAACTATTGTAAGAAAAAATCCCCCACAACAAGGAGCCCGCACAAATAACGTACAACAAAAGACTGTAAAATGGGAGCCGCCGTACTGCCAATGTTGTTTTTCACCTCGATTTGGGCCGCAGTTGGAATTGGTGGACCATTTCTAACACCAAGGGGGCCGAACCAGAAGCTGATTCAGTGCCTCCTAATGCTGACGGCCTTTTGCTGTTGGCTCTTTTGGCTGTGCTGCTATTTAGCCCAAATGAATCCGTTTATTGGACCCAAACTCACTAAAAATGCGGTTTATATCATATCCGATTCCTGGAACAATCCGCTCAAGGAAGGCTAATGTGGATTGTAAATTGTGGATTGTGAAATGTGGCAGAAACGCAACCCACATTTAAACTGTATTAATCTCCTTTACTTAATCTCCTGGACAATTTACCAAAAACAGTTGCAGTTACAGTTGCACTCACAGTCGCTGTCAGCTGTTAATTATTTTTTTAATAATAGTGCAAGTTGTTAACTTTGTGCATTCCAGCGCAACAATTGAAATACATGTGTATATTTATATATTGTACTACGTCTTGTTGTTGTTCTTTTTTTTTGTCAGTTTTTAGTGGGAGGAAAAGATAGAAAATAGCTTATATATTCAACAACATATGTTGATTTAGGCTCAAGTTTTTTTTATGTTTATTCAAAAAGCACATCTCATTTTTTTAGAAACTCAATGGTTCTTTTAGGATGTTTGAGTGTAATTCTGATCATCTTGATAGTTTAAAAAATAAACATTATTTACTCAATGGCTCATTGTTAATTAACTAACAGATATTTTGTTGTAAAATGCAAATAAATTAATGTCTAGTTTAAAAATAAATCTCTGTTAATATTTATTGCTACTTTTAAAAGCGACAGCAAATGTAAAAATATTTTTCTACTTAAAAAAAAATACTCATACAGTTAGTCAAGAAAGTGTTTTAACAAATAAAAAGTAAATTTTTTTTTGATAAATGATATATTTTTAAATTTTTTAAAATACTGTCTTGACTAACTGTTTTTGATTTCCATTGTAAAAATTGTTAAATTCATAAAATCCTATTATTTCTGTTGTCCTAAAAGATCCACAATCAACTACAATATAATAAGAAAAATTAATTATAAAACTAAGGACCGTATAAAAAAAATGTAATAAACTAAGAGCCGTTTTATAAATATCCAGATAAATGTTATCAATGATATATTTTCAAATTTGACCATAGGGTTTATGCATTTTGGCGTCAAAATATCTTTTGAATCCAATAGTTTCAGATTATGGAAAGCAAAGCCTAAGAAAAAGTTTTTATTATAAAAAGTAAGAAATGCTAGATATTTTATTTGCATATGTTTTACTATAGTAAAAAAGCAAGAACAAAGTTGCTTAAAACAATCCAGATTCAACAGAAAAAAAGCTGTTCTGTCAACACTGTGTGCCAGAGACGACCCTGCCCCTGTCCCTGTTCCCGTGCCCTGCATTCTGTTGAAAGTGGGACGAACATTGGCTTTTGGTTTGGAGTGGGCAAGTGCACATGCACCCGGAGAGTCACGCTAAGCTTAATCAATGAAATTAGCCCAGGGAGCAAGTGCACATCACGGAGAGAAGTGGGGAGTGAAGGAGTGAAGCGAAATGTGAATGCGGAACTATTGATTTTGTAATAAAAATGCGCGCGCAGTGCTCTGATTTTTGTTCAAAAACGGAGAGAGAAATACATGAGCTTGGAGCTGAAACTAACGAAGAGGACGACGACGACGACGACGAGGACGTTGGCGGCATGTTGTCGGCGGTCAGGAAGAAGCCGAGGCCGAGGCCGAGACTAAAACACACGAGCTGCTGCATTAACAGTACAGCAGCAGCAGCAATTTCATGTGTTCTCCACTCGCAATCGCAGTGCGAAAACCGTGCGAAGCCAAGGAAGGCCAGCGCCAGGAGAAGCCTTGGGGCTCGCAGTGTGCAAAAGCAGAGCAAAAAAAAGAAAGAAAAAACAGAGTAGAAAAATAAAAAAGTTAATAGAAAAAGCAAAAAAATAACTTAACTGTAGCTGTAAAATAGAAAAGTAGTAAAATAGTTAATTACAACAATTACGCTTAAAAATTGAATACAAATGTATTAAAGCTAGTGACGACACTAAAAACTACATAAGTGTGTGTGTGTGTGTGCGGTTTAAAGTTAAAAATAAAATCAATAGTAAAATTGTAGAGCAAAAAAAAAACGTGTGAAATTTGAATTTGGCCAAGTTGAAAATCTGGCAAATACGCAAGTTATACGTTATATAACACGCTATAACAGAGGGCGACAATTTGCGTGGGTTCCCTACGAAAAAGGGGGAGGAAGCAAAGGCAGCGAGTCAATCGATAGACTTGTGCCAAACATGATGAGCTACTAATTGGCTTAAGCCTCGACTTGAAGACTATCACAAACGACTATCAAAAGTCAAATCTACAGTCGAAAGAAAGTTGAACCACTGGCAACATGGGCAAAAAGAAAGTGTTGAGTGAGGATTTGATAGTGCCACCGCAGGATACTCGCATCTGTGGCACCATCTGCATATGCCAGATGACACTGGTGCTGAGTTCGGTGGCATTGGTTTATCTCACAGTTGCCATCTATATGCCATCGACGCGGGCCTTCAAGAGCGGCATCGATCCCACTCCGGTCATGTGTACCACCACAAGGGCCGTCAACAAGGACAACTGTGAGTGGGGCAGCTGTGGCGAATGGTGTCTGAGTAAGACATCCGGTGCCTGCATTCAGATCTATGTGAATCTACGCAGCAATGGCACAAATCTCACATTCCAGAATTGCACGAATTCGGCGAATAAGACGTGCTATGGCATTGATCAGGATCGGGCGGATAAGGCGCGTTGCATCAACGATGAGTGCAAGAATTTGACGGGCACCTTCAACTGCACGGCCGGACAGTGCTTGAATATCACGGATGCCTTTGAGTGCATCTTCCACAACAGCGATGCACCCGTTAAATGCTCCGGACGACGTGGCAAGATCAATTGCATGGACATTAGCGGTCTATTCTCCTGCAGTCGCGGTACGTGCCGTAAAATCCGTACTCCCTACAATTGTGACAGACGTTGCGTGGATATTCCGACCCGGAACAAGAATGTGGTGGTCTTAAGCGGGGATAAAGTGTATCTATCGCAATGTCAGAATGCCATCAATGCGGAAACTCTGGAGGAAGTGTGGAACGAGTCCAGTGATAATGTGGCCATGACATCTTGCTATTACATCAAGAACACCTCGGATCGTGTGGATGCGGTGGATTGCATCAATGGCTCCACATTGGAGCACAATATGCTCAGTGATCTGACCAACTTTACATATCTCAGTCATTTGCATGTGTCCGTGGCGATACCAGTGCCGGAAATTGCTCCACCCGATGTGGATTTGACCATTTCCAATGAATCAAAGCTGATGATCAATCTGGAGGGTTGTGTCAATACCCTGCAGGATGAGTGCAAGGAATTCCTCAAGGTCTTCGGACGCGATGGCAGCGATCACAATGCTCGAGCCCGATTCCCCTGCTTCTATTCGCCGTCCAAGAAGGATATTGTGGTGGCCCGTTTCGATCTGGAGGTCACCTATCGCCAGTTCGTGTTCGCGTCGGTGGTGCCGTCGGTGTTGTTCGTGGTCTCCTGCTCGGTGCTAATACTCTGCCAGAGCACCGTCTATGTGGGCGATGATGCCAAGATGCGCTTCAAGGGATGCGTCTCCACGGACACCATTCTGAACAAGAACAACGTCGGCGCACCCACCAACGGCGACATGGGTGGAGGCGGTGGCGATGAAGTCATGGCCCTATGAGATCCGTCACGTAAGCTACACGAAACACGAAAACACCGACTACACCCACAGAAAATAACTCGGAAATTTTAAAATAACACTAATTTTCCATTTAACTAGTTATTAAATATGAAATTTATTAATCTAAAATAGCGCTGGACTTCAAATTTTGCAATAAGGGTCTTATATAATAGGTTAAAGGTTGTTTTTTTTACGGGGTCATAAATAATTTGTTGTAGTTTTTCTCATCGACATAAAGAGTTCGACATTGTGACGACAATTTGCAAAACATAACTGTTTGAGTTCTGTGAGCAAATTGAGCTTCTGGCTGCCCACCGCTAATCTAAACAGGGTTGCCCAAAAAAACGAATTTTTTAATTTAAATATGAAAATTCTAAATATTTAAGTAATATAAAAAACAAACTATTTTATTATAAAATACTTTGTATTTATGAAATAATAATTAAATATTGAACTGAAATACATTGAAATAAATGCATAATTCATTTAAGTAAGGTAATATTAAAATGTAATACACCTTTTAAGTTAAAAAAATGTCTTATCCTTGGTTCAATTAAGTTTTTATTAATTAAAGCTCAATACTATTTAATTTAAATATGTTTAATACCAAAACCACAATTATTTTCTTACGTATTATATATTTGTGTGTTTGACTTTTCAGCCATTTACATACATTTGAAACGTTGCTCGGGTTGAAAACTAATGGGTAAATCATTCCTAAATGTTATCACTTGGTAGCTGTCCTTAAAGTAGACCTAGGAGCCTATCAATATTGCTATAACTTATGCTCAATGTAGAGTTAGGAGCGACCTATCGAGTACCCTTTTAATCTGAATAGCTTCTCTTTCTAAGACGCTTTTTTTTGATCCGTTTTTGCAGGCATTCCTCTGCTCCAGGAAGACAGTCCGGTGCATCAGACGGGCGTCTTCGCATTGCAGTAATGGAGTTGGGCACCGTAACCACTCGAAGCACTTTGTAATCCTTCCATCGAACTTCTAACAACGCGACCACACACAAAACAGAAAACACACACGCCTCAGAAAACAAAGAAGCAGAAAAGAAGTAGGAGAAGAAGAAGCAGAAGAAATTAGGAGGCTTTGCAAGGACACTCCTGAGCTAACAGCAATCACAAGAGGCACGTGAAATTCTCTAGAGATACAACAAAAGATCTGAAGACAATATTAGTATAATTTCTATATTTTTTGAGCGTATTTTGAGAGTGAGACAAAGATAGTTAGAGCAAGAGAGAGAGAGAGAGAGAGAGAGAGTGTAGGGCATGGACTGTGTTGAAAGCTTGTTAATTTAACGCTAAGTTATAACATGTATAGAGAATCAATTTAAATGCACTCACTAACACACACAAACAAACACACACACTTATACAAAGGACACATCACAATGGGAATTAGAATCAGCCATTAGAAGAAGAAGAAGCAATCAAGGTCAAAACGGTTTGGAGGGATGCGTGATCAAAACTAAAGAACAAAACATAAAAAAAAGAAAGAACTAAAGAAAATCTCGAAACTGGTTAAAAGAACAAGTTAACCTTTAAACTAAATTTAAAAACAAACAAAACATAAATTTAGCTAACAAAACTAAACAATAAAATAAATACCCCCAAGGAGGTAATTGCAATTTTAAAAACCAAAAAAAATTAAGACTTAGAATAATGATAAAACATTTTCAATTTCGGCTTAAACGAATATAAGAAACAAGTTTAAAGAAGGGCTAAATAAGGGGGAGTGTGTTAGCCTAATCACAACACACTCGAGTGGAAGAGAGATCGCAGGGGGGAAATTTAAATTAGGCTAAGACAGTTGAGAGAAAAGAGAGAAGATAGAGATTTCTCCCAAAGTTGTTTATTGTTGTAGGCTTAGAGTGCAGCAAAGTTAGCGGTGTTCATTTTTAAGGCTTTTAGTGATAAAAACAAACACATACACAAATCCTACACACACAAGTACACACACACACACGTACACACACACTCACAACAAATAACTGACAATGAAGAAGAGCTCAACGATAACGACGACAACGTCGATGCCGACAAGTCCAACGCTCTCGGCTCAAACTCTTTCGGCCAGCAAAATGAGCCTGAGCAGCAGCAGATCTGGTTCGGGTTCAGGATCGATATCGGGCTCGGTGAGATCCTCCTGCCAATCGCACGGTCCCATTCGACCTGGCAGCGGCTGCGTCGATGCCATCAAAGCCAAGCGCGAAGAGATCGAAATCGATACCATACTCGAGAAGGCAAAGTTCTACACCTCCGTGTGCCTTGGTAAGTGTCCCAACAACTCTCTGATTAAGTTAACTCTTTTCAATCTATTAAACTTTCAAAATTATTAATGGTGACAGTATGTGATTCATTAAAGTTTTTAATTTTATGCTATTAACTTTTTTTTTTAGAAACTTTTCAAGTTACATTCTCATAAAAGACCCAATTATAAAGTGGTTTTAAAAAGTTTTAGAAACTAGTGATCCAAAAATGATCGGGATAAATGAAAGTATCCCAGAAATATTCGGGTGGGGTTAAAAGTATTTTAAAAATTTAAAAATAACTTTTAAATACAATATATGTCAAAAATCTAAATTTAAATGCAATTTTATTTAAAAGTTTCATTTTTTTATGTAAAATAAATTTTTTTTTTTTTAAATTAAATCAACAAATATATTTTATTTCAGTTTTTTTTTATTTAAAAATTAGAATCATTACGCTTGCTAAAATTTCAAAAGCGTTTGATAAGATAGTGAATTAAAAACTTTTACTACAATTTCTTTATGTTATTTAAGATTTCCTTGTCACTATCGCGTTAATATCAATGTCACTAATCTATGTTTTTCTACTATTTTTCATTTATAATTGTTTCTTCCCCACTTTAGGTACGACTGCCATACTGTCAGTGTTCACATTCCTTTTCCTGATACCTTTTGTCGTGGATCCCGCCATCTCAACAATAATCGCAGACTATGATCCGGTGCCGGTGACCTGCGTTGTCATAGATCACATCTATGCGGAGGGCATAAAGAACTGCAGCTGGAGCTCCTGTCGCGAGGGCTGCACCTCATCACTCACAAAGTATTTCCAATTATCAGACTCTTTTTGTAAACAGTTTTTATTAAGTGTGTTTTTTTTTCTGATTGCAGGTGCCATCAGTTGTTTGTCAACTATACGCGCATTCCATTCAGCGAATGGGAGCGAAATCCTCGAGACTTGGAGAGAGTCAACTGGGATGTCAGCTATACAAAGTTTCTCATCAATTCCGAGGGATGCGGTTATCCGCCCACGACCAATTGCAGTGTGTTTGCCCGGCAATATGGGTAAGTTTAAGTATTTCTATTATAAAATTCTCTTAAAGGCTTCTTTCTATTTTTCACATATTCTTCAAAAAAGAAGTATTATTTTTATGATTAAAAAAATTAAGCTCACTTATTTATTTCTTATAAAATTATTAAGTATATTAAATTTCTAATGTATTCTTTCCGACCTAATTGAATTTTATTCGCATTTGCAGCTTCTCTCATATTGGCGAGCCATTTCCCTGTTATTACAGTCGCGCCTATCCGGAGGTTGTCATTGGTCGCTATTCGTGGGAGAATAATTTATACCATCTGGTATTATCGCTGATCATACCGAATGTGCTCTTTGCCATCTCGATAGGTGTGCTTAGTTATTGGTATTGTCCCTGCTGCGAGAAGGCGTGCAATAAATCATCGCGCGTCTATGCCGAAAAGTTTCCAACCAAGGAAGAGTGAGTTTATTTATATGACCAGCGCTGTGTCTCTGTCTTGCATCTAGTTTTTATGTTTTCATCATGAAAATAACCAAAACAAAAACCAAAAACAACAACAATATTTATACTGCCTAACCCCCAAACCCCGTAATGTAGTAGAAACCATACACACACACACACACACACATACATACACACTCTGCCACACTCACAAACATATAAATATAACTATTTTCGATAATTAACCATTGTGCCTTGTACTGAGATTGTCAAAAATAATCGTTAAATCGTATCGTATATCGTATCTCATATTGTTATCGATTGTTAATGTAAAATTATTGGACTTGAATCGAACCTAAGTTGATCAAAATTATCATGTACTATTTATTATTGTAAAACTCGTTTCATTTGAAAAACTTTTCATGCGTTTTCCGTTCTCTTTTTTCTCTTCTCTTGTTAAATTATTTTCAGGATCGTTAACTGCATGAAATGTAATACGGAAAAGTCGTTATCTTTGAATGTATTTTGAATTGACAGTGCCTGAATTTATATCTCCCATCTTAGGATAGATTCTCCATGGGATAACAAACTTTGTTCTTAGAGTCTACTACATTAAGTGGCACAAATTGCTTAATATAACTAAGTAAATTTCTAAACTTTAGCACTTTCACGACATCCCTCTCTCCAAAAATAAAATGTCACGTTACTCTTGAAGTGTCCTTAGCATAAAATTTATAAGCGCATTCCACGCCTTTAGACGATCTCAGCTTAAAGCTGCCATATCGATTAGATAATTAGATAGAGCACACCTCGGGTTTAAAATCGGGACCCATTTTGAGATGTCAACAAGACTTCAAAAAAAAAAATAAGCACAAAACTGATATTATTAATGCATTCAAGATTTAATATATACAACTACTATATGCTAAAGTAATAAATTAAATATTCTCTCTGGTATCTCCATATACCATATAGGAAAATCTGCACTTGTCCGTTTGATTATGTTATATCATTCAGAACACATTGCTCAGTTTATTTTGTATCTTACTTATTCTTAAACAAAGCTGCAAACTGATCCTGAACTGAATCCGATAAACGAGGTTTTTGCTAAAAACTATCTAAATTTATTAAAATAGAATCTTTCTAATATATATAAAAAGAAGATACAAAATTTATAGAAAATAGTAAATAATATTGTTATTACCAAAATTTGTTTTAAAATTTCTGATTTTAAGGCTTTGCAGCTCAGTTTCTCATATAGTTTGATCTGTTTATTACTATCTATATTACAATAAAGCATGATTCGAGCTCTATTTAGTTAATAAGTTTTAATTTTTGCATGTTTTATTTTTAGAAAATATTTAAAAATATATATTTGCTTTTGGCCACGTTTAGAAAATAACAATATGGCATGTACTTGTAATCATATATATAGTATTTGTAATTAACTGAACTATTTAGTCTTTTAACTATTGCTTTCCTCTGTACTCGATTTGTAAAGATTCAAGAACTTTTGTTCCAATATCAATTCTTTTAGCAAACTTCTGTGTCACAGTGACGAAGATGATGAAATGGAATACTAGCAAACAAATTAGTTAAACGCTCTTAATAACAACTAGTAAATTAATACTGTAGTCTGTACCAAACACACACACACACACATACACACACGTATACACAACATAGCTTAATAAATATACTTAATAATATTTAAAAGCCATCTGCCATTACTATATAGGACATGTACTTATAGCGGAGCATTGAGATTGACAATTTTCCAATATACATAAAGATATAAATTTGTTAAAACTAATTATAATTATTATTATTAATTATTACATCATTGAGAATCTGCTTTCATATTGTTATGCTATTTATATACATCTATATATATATATAGAACTTGAGTTCCAATGTAAAGCTTATGTTCTTATGACTTTCGCTCGCTTTTAACAACAACAACATAAAAAAAAAACAAGGAAATCGATGCTCCGCAATTTTCCCTATTATATAGAGAGCATTATGAAACAAAATTCCTCGACCTTTCCACACATAATACTGAGAAAAAAATAATGCTTGTTTTCAAAAAATTGTGATAGTAGTCATAAACAAAATATTAAGTAAAGAAATCAACCAAAATTATATAACTCTAGACATACAATTAACGTCGTCTACGGATCAGAGATACATATAGCTAGAAAACACATTGGTATAATCACTCTGATCTGTAACACTCGATAAAAATCACTTTTGAAAACCATTGAAAGCAGAACCAAAAATTTAAAAAACATAAAATGAAATATATTGAAAATAATATTCACCCAAATACAAAATACACTTTCCGACATTTTCGAAATAGTTTTAAAAATCTTATGTAAAAAACCAATGAACATTTAATGGATTAAACAAGTATATACAATATGTGCAACATATATATACATATATATAAATATTATAGCTGTATATATGTATATATATCGAGTAGATATAGCTTAATAGCAGAACCGATATAACGCACGTTGCTTATGAGAATTTTTTTAAATCATACAAAAAATATTTGAATGCAAAAATGATTAAAAATTTTTTACTTAACGTGTCTTTATCAATAAACAAATTTAACAAGCTAACGGCCTAATTAATAATAAAACAATTACACTTAAAAAAAAGAAAGCAAAAGAGAAAAAACAAATTGAGAGTTGGTTTTATTATTTTTTTTGGGGGAGAAGAAAAAGCTTTGCTCTCTTCCTCTCTCTCTCTCTCTCTCTCTGTCAGTTTTTCTCTCACTCTCTACAGCGCAGGCGTCATTGCGGAAAAAGAGTGCAGAGGGGGAGGAGGGAGAATTAACATTTGTTGAGCCAGTTTCCCAAACTCTGGGGTTTGTTTTGGCCACTTACTTTCGTTTTTTTCGCTGCTGGTGAAAGTAAAAGTGCGCAGTGCAGAGAAAACCGAAACCGAATTCGAATCCTTTTTGACCGATTCCCAGCCCTGGCCAAGAAGTCCCGTCAGTATTGTTTCAGCACGCACAGGAGACGGACGTGAATTGCAATCCGCTCAAAACCGAAATTATCAAACCCAACGATTAGACCTATCAAAAATTAGAGCCCATACCAACTCTACAGTTCATCCATAAAATATGCGACACCTGGCAAAAGCAACATTAGACAAGTGACATAAACCACAAATATAGAACAAACAAAATAAAAAAAACATTTCGAATCGCATCAAACCAACCCCAAGGACCTCGGAGTCCTTTCTTTCTCTCCCCTTCCAACACCAAGAACAACACTACGGCCAACCCAGCAAACAAACGCAGTCACCTTGAAAACGGCATTGGGTGAAAGGACAACAGAAGACGAAAGCAGACTAGGAGCAAGTGGAGTAGGGATTTTAGGATACTAGGAAAATCAACAAGTCGTAGGTTTTTTCGCTTCCTTTGATCTAAAAGCCCATCAAAATCCAAATCCAAAGAGCTCGAAGAAAGGTGAAGGAAATAAATGAAGTATTCGTCGAGGAAAAGTAGGGAAATCAACAAGTTTTCTGCTTATCTTAACCGCATTCCAGGACTTTAAACTTCAAAAACGCACCAAAAGGGTAAAAAAAAGTAGAATAAAACAAGGAAATCAAAAGCCATCCTTGTCAGGACACCAAAGGATCAAAAACGATTAACAGGGAAAACAAAAAGTCTTTTGCTAAATTCGACCACATCAAAGGACAGTGGAAAAAAGAAATTGGGAACCCGTCAATTCCAAATTATCCCGCTTAGTTCGTGCTTATTTGTCGAACTAAAATCCATACAGCTTGAATTCGGTAGTGAAAAATCAACAGGTCGTAACTGTTCCCCTTCACGGATTATTCACATCCCTTTAGATCCCTCCAAGCATGGCGAGACGCAAGGACAAACCACGTTTGATACCCGAGCAGGACAAGAGAATCTGTCGCGCCATTTGCCTCTGTCAGCTGACCATGGTATTATCCTGCGTGTCCATCGTTTACCTCAGCGTGGCCATTTATTCGCCTTCCTTAAAGTGAGTAGACTGCTCTACAATTTGAACTATTTAAATACATGTTTCCTTTTTTAATTTTTTGGTTTTGTGTCAGAGCCTTCAAGTCGGGCTTTGAGCTGGATCCGGTCATGTGCCAGACCGTGGACCTGCAGATGCCCAACAATTGTCCCTGGGCATCGTGTGGTGAATGGTGTCTCACACGCACCAGCGGCTTCTGTCCCCAAATCCACTCGGTGGTGCGACGCAATGGCACCGATATCCAACTCAATAACTGCACTCGAGTTACGAATACCTCCTGTGCCATGGTAAGTGTCCTGCTGCCTCCTTCCCCCTTCCCCCTCCTTTCATCACACTCAGAGCGTAGACGTCATCGCTGTGGCAAGTGAGTCACAGCACGCTGCCACTTAATGTGGCACAAACATTTCAAGACTTTGTCGCCTGGCGCCGACAGAATTTTATGATCATTCGAGTGACAGCACATGCAAAAATCTCAACTCATTATTTCTCTCTCTCTCTCTCTTTTCGCCACAGATTGACCTGAGTCGCCTCAACAAGTTCAACTGCAACAATGGTACCGTGTGCAACAATATACGCGGCGTCTTCAACTGTTCCAATGGCAAGTAATCTATTACTTACAACATCTACACTGACAAAAAAAGTTTGTTGATTCTTGACAATTTTAAGAAAAGAAATGTTCTTAAAATTAGAGAAAAACATAAAACTTTGAATTTTGTTTTTTTAAGTTCTATTATTTAAAAAATGTTTAAGCTGAATACACTGACAAAAAAAAAGTGTTGCTTCTCGACATTTTAAAGAAAAGAAAAGTTCTTAAAATAAGAAACAATTCTCACACAGTTATAAGAAAAGAAAGGTTCTTAAAATTAGAGAAAAATTCTTGGTTACACAATAAAACTTTGTATTTTTGTTTTTTCTAAGTTCTATTAATATAAAAAATTTTTAAGCTGAATATTCTTAATTTTTAAAACCGGATTATTTATCGGAGTATGTATATATTTAATTATTTTAATATTTATTTTATTCTTCAGGTCACTGTAAGAACATGTCCGAATTCTTTTTGTGCCATCACAAGCCGGATGGACCGACGATAAACTCGGCCAAGGATAACACCAAGTTGAATGGATTCTTTGAGTGTCACGGCGTGCATTGCACCAAGATTAGGAGACCCTTCAGCTGTGATAGATATTGCTCCCGCATAACTACAGCCAATGTTAATACGCTTATCATGCATGTGAGTTTAAAATGGGAATTAATCTTGAAATTCCTATGCTCGATAGTCAGTTAATTCCGGTTAAAACTTGTTATCATTATATAAAATTTTTAATAATCCCATTTTATTTTTTGTTGGGGCAGGAAGACAATGTGATTGCCGCAGACTGTGAGAATGCGGTGGCCTTCAATGAGGCACGTGGCAAGGAGCATGGAGTGCGCATTGAGCCCACCGAATTCTGGAAGGAAGACGATGGCAATCTGTTGACCAACTGTGCAACCGTTACACGTGAATCCGACAATCGCATAACGTAAGTTCTGGGCAGGCATTATCCAATAGTTGAACTTTAATACTCTAATCCTCTCCTGACAGCGCCACGGACTGTGTGAATGGAACTCTGCTGGAACATGAAACGTTGCCGGCGCCATTTATGAATTTTACACAATTCTGGGCCATTTATGAAAACAGCACCAGATCTGTGGATCCGGAACAAAAGTTTCTGCCCAATCAGGCCAATCTGACCATATACAGCTGGAAGAAACTGTTTATCAATCTGGAGGGTTGCGTGAATACGCTGCGAGGGGAGTGCAAGGACTTTGTGATACGCTATGGCAACGATGGGGACAACAACACGGCACAGTCACGCTATCAATGCTACTACAATAAGGTACAAGTTGGTATAACTAAAAAAAAAATGAGATCAGGTTTCATTTGTATATTTAAATTTCAATTTCAGGATGCAAATGTGGAATTTGTGGTTGCACGCTACGATCTGGATAAGGTTTATCGGGAGCTGCTCGTTTCGTTGATTGTGCCCATTGTGCTGTTTGTGATATCCTCCATTTCATTGTGCGTCATTACCAAATCCGTGAAGGTAGGTCAACTGCGGTTTCATGCAGAAAATAGTGCTGATTTCCTACTGATTTGTCAGGTGGGTGACGATGCCAAGATGCGTTGCGTTTGCGCTGGCGATGATTCCGATGATGATGTCTTTGGCAATCCCAGCTCCAAGCAGCCCGATAATATTTACGATACCGACGATGACGCTGTGGATTTGGACCATCAATCGGGATTGGATCCAGCGATTGAACCGGGACATCCACTAGATAACCATGAAATGGTGGGCAGCACAAAGTCCCTCATACCGTTGAGTCCGACTGGAGATTCGGGAACAAGTGAACAGCATTTTGTGGATGACGAGGACGAGAAGGCAGTCAAGTGTGATGTGCCAGAGAAACCACTAGTTATACTATAAGTTAACTCTCGGTAGTTACAACTTGTTACACTTTATAGAAATCTACAAATCTTTATGGACCTGTGCATTGTACAATGGGAACTGAATTTAATTTCTACTCAGCGCTATTTACCTACGCATTTATACAATGTTTATTATGTATCTACACATATATGTAGTATATAACGATATATTTAAAATAGGAAGAGCAACGACATCAATTTGCATACTTATTTCAGCATTATTCTTAGCTGGCATCCGCTTTCTTTTTACCTTTCAATTCTTCTTACGAAAATAGTATGCATATATTGATATTTACATAACGAAACGATATTATATATTTATATAGTCAACGAAAGTTTCGTCTCAAGAGCTTAAGCAACCACAAGATCACATCACACATAGTAGAATAACTGGTTCAGTGGATGTGTTTTTGATTTAAAAACGAGTTGCATTTAGAAAAGAAATTAAATATATATTTGAGAAAGTATATAACTAGAAAAACCAACGATAATCTCACCGGAACTCGATTCAGAATCTGCTGAGCCAGATAGACTATACTTGCCCCTAGATTCCTAAAGGGAATAGCACCAAAACTTTGGGCAATATGCATTTAATTAGTCAAATATATACTAGACAAATCAAGAACCTAAAAATTCTTTCCTACACACAAGGACATACGACTTTGCCTTGTTTATTCGATTTAGTAGCTATGCAATATACAAAACATACTCGAAACCGAATTAGTTTAGCTGATCTAGGCAAATATATATGTTATCTAGATAAATCACGGTGAAAACGGGTCGGAAACACCATTGCAGGCTTAACATTCTACACTTTTGATTAACTATAAATCTGTTTATAGATATTCTTATACTTATACACACATCTACATATGTAAGATTCAATATATTAAATAAAGAATTTAACATTCTCTCGAATGAACACTTACCTTCAGCTCCTCCTGACGTTTAAATTCAGCTGCCATCATTTGGCGACGAAATTGCTCGGTCATCACCTGTTCCCGAGCTGGCGGACCTTCGCCCAGTTGATTAAGCTTAACTACAACCTGGGAATAGGCACATAAATAGGCATTACAATAAGAACAAGATAGAAAAGATTTGCACACCTTGCATTTCAGTTATTACTGTATTAAATTTAAGATAAACTGTCAGGGAGTAGGTACGGAAAAAAGTCACAGTGAGGACCAAAAAATTAAATTTTTGAAGTTAGTAAAATGTTGATGCAGAATCAAATAAGGGGTGAAAAGAAGTATTGAAAAGATATGACTGTTTGAAGTTTATGATAAACTGTCAAGGGGTAAGTATGGAAAAAATTCACAGTAAGGACAAAAAATGAAATTTTTTAAGTTAGTAATATTTTGATGTAGAACCAAATTAGGGGTCAAAAGAAGATAAAATTGAAATTCCGCATGAAAATCGGTTTAGTTTTGACGGAGTTATGACTGTTTGAAGTTTATAATAAACTGTCAAGGGGTAAGTATGAAAAAAATTCAAAGTGAGGACCAAAAAATGAAATTTTTTAAGCTAGTAATATTTTGATGCAGAATCAATTTAGAGGTCAAATAATGATCAAATTGGTATTCCGCATGAAAATCGGTCAAATTTTGGCAAAGTTATGAATGTTTGAAGTTTTAGAAAAAGTGTCAAGGGGTAGGTATGGAAAAAATGCACAGTGATGACCAAAAAATGAAATTTTTTAAGTTAGTAATATTTTGATGCAGAATCAATTTGGGATCCAAATAATGATCAAAATGACATTCCGCATGAAAATCGGTCAAGTTTTGGCTAAGTTATGGCTGTTTGAAGTTTGAGATAAAGTGTCAAGGGGTAGGTATGGAAAAAATGCACAGTGATGACCAAAAAATGCAATTTTTTAAGCTAGTAAAATTTTGATGCAGTATCAATTAAGAGGTCAAATAATGATCAAAATGGTATTCCGCATGAAAATCGGTCCAGTTTTGGCAAAGTTATAGCTGTTTGAAATTTGAGATAAAGTGTCAAGGGGTAAGTATGGAAAAAATTCACAGTGATGACCAAAAAATGAAATTTTTTAAGCTAGTACAATTTTGAATCAATTTGGGGGCCAAATAATGATCAAAATGACATTCCGCATGAAAATCGGTCAAGTTTTGGCAAAGTTATGGCAGTTTGAAGTTTGAGATAAAGTGTCAAGGGGTACATATGGAAAAAATTCACAGTGAGGACAAAAAATGAAATTTTTTAAGTAAGTAATATTTTGATGTAGAGTTAAATTAGGAGCCAAAAGATGATAAAATTGACATTCCGCATGAAAATCGGGTTAGTTTTCGCCAAGTTATGACAGTTTGAAGTTTACAATAAAAAGTCTCTAGGGGAAATTCTGGATAGATAAATGGACGGTGAAAACATGGGAAAAAATGACAGTCAAGCCAAAAAAAATATATTTTTCAAATTTGATGCAGAATTTAATAAGAGGTCAAAAGAAGATAAAATTGACTTTCCGCATTAAAATCGGCTCAGTTTTGACAAAGTTATGATGGTTTGAAATTTATGAAGAAGTTTTAAGGGAAATTTAAGTTGAGCTGTCGATTTTTCGTGACAGAAATGGAATACCATCTGCAAGGGTATACAAATATGGGAATATCAGCTACAAATTACCTTGGTTTTGTCATTTTGTCCCAAATACTCGCTCAGTTGTTTGCCGGGCAAAACTTGACGACCGGCAAACCACAACTGTGCCTTCGAGGGTTCAATGACCTCTTTGGAGGCCTGAGTACCGGTCAGATCCTCCATATTGGCAAACTCCATTTGAATGGTATCATGTGGCGGCAATTTCATGGGATAAACAATTGTCACGGCGCCGCGTAGGATGTTAAGAGCCTCCTCGACAATCTTCAGGGTAAGTGGCTTGGAAGACTTGACTAGTTTCTGTGGAGAATGAGTTTAGCTTTCTGTAGAACTACCAAATGTTGCAGTTGTTGCATCAATACCTTATCAATCATGGCCTTGGCATCGTTCATGGCATTGGCCAACACCTTACGCATTGCCTCATTCGGCTGTTGGCCGTTCCGACGGAGAAGGGGATCCTTGTTGAAGCTGAATCCACCCATGGGCACACACCTGTCGGCAAATGTATCCTTCAGCTTCAGCTCCTCGATCTGATCGTCGTTGAGGCCAATCATTTCATGCGGCAACATGGTGCCATGTTCCGCCAATTCCTCAATTTCCATGCACAAACGCTGAATTTTCAGGCGTCCATTGAACACAGAAACAAGCTCACGAATTACCGAATCCGTTGAAGATTTTACACTCGTTTCATACAGAAAAAGATTATCATCACCGCGTTTTACATGCAGAACAACCATTTTGTTTAAAATATAATTTCAATTTGAAGTCAGATTCGCGTAAAGATTTTTGTTGTTTTGTCAACGACAGCAGTTGATTTAAAAAAAACTCGGTTGCTATGTAAATAATTTATCGTATTTATAGTTATCGAATTGTGTGTTGACATGGCAACCAAATCCGTTTGATCAATTGACCTCTCAACCGGTTATGAAACGGTTGAATAAAAACGATCGGCATCAGTGATTATTATTGCACAACGGTCTTTTCATTGTTTCCTAAATATAATTAGGCATAGTACACAATAAATAATTATACGCTAACTTACAATAAATAAAATACACCTGTGTAACGCAGAGGGGAGTATAGTATAGTAGTAAAGTACAAGTAGCCTACAAATAATAATATTTAATGTATTCCCAATATGTATGTACAATAGATAGCCTCGGGGTGGTTGGTAACTATTGGAGGGAAACCGGGTATTAAGATCCACTAGATAAAGTCCACATTGTGCGTATTCAGCTAACTAGAGTCTTGAGCAATTGCACAAAGTTGCTCTAATAAGGGAAAATTGCATCGAGCACTGTTTGTGTTGCCTATAAGATGGGCTACCTGAGCACACGTCGGAAGTTTTCCATCTCGTATATACTGGTGGATAATCTGTAAAAATAATTACATTAATTAACTGGTTTTATAAGACTTAAGATTAGGCAATATTTCATAGTCAAGTTAAATTTTAGCCGAAAGATATTTTGAGCTGGCATTAATTTTTATGTATAAATATCTTTCAGTTAGTTAACAAGACATTAAAAAATATGGCCATAAAATTATGTAAACGCACCTGCCAAACGCATTAAAAAGCGCAACAATTTCTGTGCGTGACAACCTAAATATTGGATCAGCCTCAATATGTGGCTTATCCCACAGTCCACTTTCAGTGGCCAAATTGAGTTTCTCTGAGTAGAGAATCTTTAGAGCTGTTCCCAGGCCCTGTGTCTGCAGTTTGCCCCACAGCTTGCACTTGTCACAGCCCACACAGTCCATAATTCTGGATATATTCCGGAACTTTTCCTTGTAATCGTGCTTGAACTTTATGGAGGCAATGCCGCTGCTAAAGAGCGCATTCTCATTAAAATGAGACTGAAAAGATCTATAAAAAAGAAAGATAAAATAAGAAATGTTTCTTTGAAAGACTTTCACTTGTTACTCACTCAATAACTGACAGCATATCGTGCATGGCCAGCTTGACCTCTTCATCCTCCTCGGCAATGCCAGTGTAATAATCCTCGCGACGCAAATAAGGCGCCGCCTTTGCCAATGCGCGTAGTTCCACCAGATATATAAAGTATAGATTTCTCAGCCAGTGCGGTCCCTCGCCACTCGTTGTCTCCGGGCTGAAACGCTGTTTGAACTCCTTGACATTGGGTCCCCAAATGCCTTGGGGATCAAGAAAGTCCTTTGACTCGGATAACAAATACTTTGAGCACAAATGTATGTTTATGCTGGAGTGTAGACCAGAGATGATGCGATAGAAAGCGCGCTGTTCCAGACACACATTCCGCAGATCCAAATGGGGCATATAACTTGAGAATTTATTGGCCGTTTCGTTGTTGCCACCGAAACAGTTCTCCAAGTAGATGCTCTTCCAAATGCGATGCGCTGAATCTCCTCGATAGCCCGTATAACGTTCAGGATTAAGCAATAGATCCACATATTGGGCGCCCACATCATGATCATCGACAATGCAAAAATCTTCCTCAGCTTCGTCATGTTTCGCCCACAGTTCAAACTCCTTGTGCGCCTGATCGCTTATGCTAGTGTCCAAGAATCCCAGAGCGCTGTCAAAGTCCTCCGCATTGGAGCAACCTCTGTCCAATTGCGCCTCCTTTGAATACTGAAAAGGTAGAAGATGAGGAAGTCAATAAGTGCTTAATTTAACTGTAGACTATAGATAAAAACAGCTGAATAAACTATCAATAATATTGTAAGTCGTTTAAACACTATGCAAAGTAAACATTTACGATTTAAGTAGATTAAAACAATACAAACAGTACATAATAGGGGCGTTTATAAGTCGGCCACGTCAGCTCAACAGTTTGTTAACTGAATCCACTAGAAGATTGGTTCAACGATTGCCACATTGCAAACGCCCACAAACAACACGTTCATTCATCAAGTGTTTATAGATAATATACGTTTATTTATGACAAAACCCATTGAGCAAAGATAGTATATGTATTTATGGCAAAATCCCATTAAGCTCAAAGAAAATAAAGAATTCATTTTTAGACCCTGTACTCAAAAAGAAGAAACGCAGAAATGGATCCCATAAACTATACAGTTTATACAAATATTTTTTATATACACTTGATGTAGTTATTTTTCATAATAATGGTAAAATGTTTATCTTTATATTTTTAAAAATATAAAAAACAAAAATTAAATATAATAAAATAAATAAAAAAATAAAAATTTAAAGTATTTAAATAAAAAAAAAAATTTAAGCCAAGGGTTAAATTATTGCTGTATCATTATTATTTATTTTTTAGACTTAACACAGGGTAGCTCACAATCGGGTTCTCTCAACTAGTAATTGTGTATATGCTGGAAATCAATTAATTCGAGTTTCCGCGCGCAACTGATAACATTGATTGCCATATAACACTGATAGTGCAATAAAGAAAGAAAGATACTTGAACTGGGAATTCACTCACCTTGAAAGATGCCAACTTCTCCCTGTGCTCCCCTTTGTCCTTGATGCCCTGCGGTATGGCTTTCTCCTCACAGTTCTCCACCTGACAGAAGCGCATCGCACATCGACTGTCGTCCGGCCAGAAGGGGCACTCCTGCTTCAGATTTACCTTGTAGAATCTAAAGAAATTCTTCACCAACAAACTTTGCAGTCGGGGATAAACTTTCATGTTGTTAAAATGGTCCACGGTGTCCACATCACAGCTGCAGTCATTTATTGAGCCCTCCAACTGTGAATTTATTTTTGATATGTAAGTAGTCATATTTTGTGTGATATTTCTCCTCCCCTTCTCTCACCTCACAGAAACAGTTTTTGTTTGTTTCCGCCTCATCGAGAGACGCAAAATAACCGCGCGTCATGTCTGTCCAATAGAACAACAACAACAACAATGCCAACGCCAATCCACTTGCAGTCAGGAGATTGCGCCGCACTTTTCGTTGTGTCGTCATCGCGTGGGCTTCCGTCTTCTTCTTCATTAACTATAGTTACGCGTCTCTTGCTGGGCACAACTAATTCTCACTGATTTCACCAGTTAATTCGTTTAGCAAGCCAGAGTCCAGGTATTTATGTACCGCATTGTTTGTTTCAGACGCAGCTGATTTTGGACACGTACTGTTGATTTTGTATGCTTAATTTTACACTTATTTAACACTGGTGTGGTAGGCTGCCACCCGGTTCAAAGGTTGCCACCCTGTAATATTTTCCGATTGGCGGGTTGTTAATTAAACGGGTGGCAGCCTTGATTCCCAAAAAACGTATTTCGTCTCTCAAACAAATTCATAGATGGCGCTTTGATGCTTTGCAAAATATACAAAAGGTGGCGCTGTAATGGTTAACGCTGACGGACATTTATGGAAAAATGAGCTTGTTTTGAGCATTTTTAAAGCTTGAATTAATTTAACGGTTTCATTCAAATTATATATTTTTTGTACATTTATTGGTTACGAAAATTTTGCTGTCCGTGCTTTGGTAACATTTTATTGACAACTAATGCAACACTTCGCATGTACTTTTCGCCTAACTTGATTTTGTGTTTAATTCTTGATTAAGAAATATTTGAATTTGTTTATTTTCATGATGTCATCTTCTCTTGCGAATATTTTTGAATTGATATTTGATATCATAATGCCCTCATACACAATTTGACTTTATGTTTGATTTAAAATACCGATAATATTGAATTGTCTACAATTGATTTCTAAATGTTAATATTGTTGTTGGTTTTTTTGATGCTGTTAATTAATTACCTCAAATATTGATTTCATCCATCTATTCTTCAACATTGTATGCATCTTTTGTTCCCATGACAAACCCTCAGCCCTTACAATTTACATGATCCTCAATATGCAAATTGAACTCTTGGCCAGATTTCGGGCTGTCCCTAAAACAGGTCAGCCACATCAGGGGGTGAACCGCTTATGACGCTTGGCTGACAGAAAAGGGTTGAGGGATGAGGGCAGGCGGGTAAAATGATTAAGCATAAATCGCCTAGAGCATTATTATTATGAGGAACTGGGAGAAATATGTAACCACAAAGAAACTAAATCACATTAAGTATCTAGATTTACGATACTTTGAGATATGTTTATAATTATTTTTCAACTTATTGTTAGAAAAATTTAATAACTTTTAAAATTTTAAGTTGGATTGCCAGAATTATTGAGTTATCTGAAATTTTACTTTCTTTTAAGTTAAAATTTAATCATTATCAATTTTTTAACTTTTTTAAGGTCTTAATTTACTGTTCTATTTCGATCGCTTAATTATTACTTTGTCGACTCCATGAAAAAAATATATTTATAGCAAATCTTAGCACCTATCTACAACTTTCTAATACATTATTCAATATTCTTCTACATTCCCATAATCAAGGTGCAATCCTTGAAAGTTCTCACGAAAAAGTGAAAATACGACAACGGGATGAGCAAACGGTATTAAAAAAAGAGGAAAAATCAGCTAAAAAAACGCGCACATAACGAAAGGGTTTAATCAATTTTTTTTAAATAGGACGATTAATGTATAAAAAACGCAGACACAAAACATGTGTGGCCAAAAAAGGACAGGACCAGGGCGACCCTCGGTATTGTTTGAATTGAAAAGGAATCATCATGGACGACGGCTCAGCTTCAGTCTCACTCTCAGATCGAGTGATTTGCATACGCAGGACGAGATCCTGTTGGCGAAACCACCACCACCAACATCACATCACATCACAGCCTTCTTATCTATTTGCCTTTGCCCAGGGGCCAGGTTCAGGTATAAAATCCTCACACGCAACGCACAGAATGATAAATAAGTTTTTTTTCTCGATTTTTTATGAACTTTTTTCACTTTTTTTTTTTTACCACTTTCAATTTTTTATGCAGCGTTTTATTCAAATTTCCTTTTGCGAGATCGAGTCGTGTGAAGACGTTTCGCTGGAAAGGAGAAGGGAGCAAGGATGCGTCTGTCTGAGCCTGGGAACATCCGCGAAACTCTAAAACTTGTCCCTTTCATAGACATTTGATTCGATGGGGCGTCAGTTTGTAGACTGACAAGGCTAATTAGTTCGGATCAAGCTCAAATAAATGCTAAAAACTATAGTTAAATATGGAAAAACTTATTTGATTCTAAGAATAACATATAATTAACATTACTCTCTTTAGATTACATGTCTCATTTTTAATTAATCGGCATTTAATGCTAGTTTTTCACTTTACAAACTAAATATTTGAGGTTAGTTTTCTGCAAGATCACGTAACACAATCTGAAATTTCTACCTATAACTCGAAAGTTACTTAATTCACATTACTTGGCATTATAGTCTAATTAACATATTGTAAACCTAAATTCTTGAAGGCACTTTCAGCATACTTGAGGTTAGGTTTATGCAAAACCACGTAACACATAACGGCTTACGTAAGAGATTATGCAATTTTCCCAGCTCATTTTGAGAATTGTGTTCGATGAGTTCTCTTGATTTATGCACTCGTAATTGCATTTTACAATGTTTGACAACAGTGAGACGTCAACAGCTCTCTTCAGAATGGATTTGCATATGAGATTTGCAAATCTCCCGCTGACTTGCCAAAAAAAAAAAAAAAAGACAGAGAAAAGGGCTGTAAATTTGCATAGGTTGCAGGGTCACTTGAGATTTGCATAGGTAAACCGAGAGAATGATGCGCAAATCGGTTGAGATTGGTTTTTTTTCTTAAACATAAGGGCTGCATTATAATCCGCTAAGTGGGCACACTCCGGATCATATCGCTAATTTACTGCAAGACTGTCGTAACTAAGATGAAAAAAGAATTTCGCGATAAATGCATTTAAAGTTTCCAACTCAGTAAAAACGAGAATTCTTTTGACCCTTATATGTAGAGAACTAAAGATATAAATATGAAATTTTTACACAATAAAGACTTTTTTCGAATTTAATTTTACTTTATTTTCTTACATCCTATCGCTACAAGAAGTTTCTTATAAATGTAAGAACTACAATAATCACAATTAATACATTTAAATAAACTTTTCACAGCTCGATTATTATGCAAAATATATACAACTGTTTTACCAATTTTTCAAACATTAAATTCTTATATACAATAAATCTATTTTAATATTTGTTCAATATGATTTTACATTATATAATTAATATTTTTTATTCTGTCTCTTTTGAGTTAGTCTTGCAGTAAACGAGCTATATAATAATAAAAATATTATAAAATGGATGGATTTAAAAGAGGTTTAAAATAAAATGACCGGGTGGACAGCTGTGCTTCTATATATAAACTGCCGGCAACAACAGGTAGCATGCCACAGAACAGGTGGTAAAGAGAGTGAGAGAGAGAAAAAGAAAACCCAAGAGAACGCGCTCTTTGCTTTAGTGAACTGTTTGCTCTTTTACTCGTAGTTTATTTCTTATGCTCACTTTCTCCGTGTCTGCTTGAGTCGAGTCGAGTCTTGGCCTTGGTCTTGGTCTTGGCGGCTTACCAAGCGTTGAGAACCTTGAGCAGTGGTCAGTTTGTTTCTGGCTTTCGCAAGGTGCAGTTGGCCCAAAGAATTGGCCTCAAATCACGGTTAGTTTATCAATGTATAAAAAGCACCGTTCTCAGTGTGTATGTGTGTGTGTGTGTGTGACAGACTTTGCATATATTGTGGTGGCAAGTGTGGCAAGCAAACTGTGCCGCATTCCAAGTGCATGCCACATGCCACATGACGATCCAGCTAACAGTTACAATACAGTAAACGCTCAATATAATAAAAAGCAACTCAAGACTACAACAACAAAAAAGTCACTTAACTTGTTCAACTCGAGTGTGTATGTGTGTGTGTGTGTGTGTGTGTGTGTATATATATGTCTCGGGACTTTAATGGAAGTGCTAAAAATGAAAGACAACGACGATTTGCAAATTGAAACGCAGACTTCAAAATAGTTGACCAAAAACTTTAAAAGAATTCGACCCCCTTCCTCCCCCCCTTTTAGAGCTAAGCTAGCTACGTTTACCGTTAAGATTAACCGTTCGTTTCGTGTGTGTGTGTGTTGTATTTGTTTTTGGCCAACAAGAAAACAATGAAAGAAATTCTTAACAACTTTGTTTTTGGTATTTCGAAGACAACGCATTATTCGCATGCCAAAATGCTGGAGGGGAGTGCCAAAGAGAGCAGGTGGAAGTGGAGGAGATAGAAGAGGAGAAGAAGGAAGAGAAGGCAGGGAGAAATGTGTTAAACGTGCCGACAACGTCGCGCCTTATGCATCTGACCCACATTTTGTTGGGTTCTCATTTTTTTTTTTTTTTTTTTTTTTTTTTTGGTGCCGGACTTTGTATTCATGCTGGCGTAGGCGTCAAGCCAAAAGAGGAAGCGAGACAACTTGACCCAAAATACGTGTAGCCTGCTCTAGCAACAACAAAGAGGGAATAGAACACTTGTAGCTTTCTAGCTTCTACAATCTTCAAGCCACAAAATATAAGTAGTAAATAGAATGAGGATTGTCGCACGATCACTTTACAAACTTTAAGAAATTTCCGGTTTTTTCTACTACCTTTTCAGCTTTTGAGCGTGAAAGCGACGCACGTGAGGTTAAGTCGGGTGGAAGGGGGGGGGTTATATGTATTTTCTGAAGGCGGTATAATTGTTTTGGTATATTTTACACTTTTCATTCTGCGTCTTGTTTTTTTTTTATTTTTTTGCCGTAGTCGTTACCATTGTCAAATGGCCTGCACTTTCGCTAAAGATCTCTTAACTGTGATATCTTTCGGGGGTACTTTCTATTTCATTCATAAAGATCGTGTGGCATTTAAATACGTTTAGATTATAATGGCACAAATTACACTTATCCATCATATTTATTAAGAAACTGTACTGAAAACGTACAAAGAGTAAAAGTATACATATTCTATATCTTCATTAATATAGAAACATCCAGCTGTCTTTCTTTTGTATGCACAATTAGATCTCAGAGACTAAAAGAGCTAGACACACCAAACTTGGTATGTAGGTTCCTGTATTATCAAAGAACAACAACATTATTTTATATTTTTTTCTTGGCCCCTTTCAACCCAGCAAATCAACAAAAAATGAATTAAAAAACCATTTAGTAAGCTACATTCTAAAACTTTGGCACACATTGTAAGTGGTTTAGTCTCCATAAAACCTAAAAATTTCATTACAAACGGATAATAAACTCAAAAGTTATGCAAGATTTAAGTTTGGTTTAAAGGAAGATGCAGAAAATACTGTGTACGGTTTTTGTTTCCTGACTAAGTACAGGGTCTTTTAAAGTCGCGATCTTTTTATAATAGCCACAAGCAAAAAAAAAGTTTTGACCTTACTTTAACAAAAACTCGTTCTTATTTAAGTTAAACTTAAAGCAAGTTGCTTCAACCCAAATACATTTATTAGGCCCACAGCATAGAACTAGGAATTCTAGCTGAAGTTCTTTTGTGCCCATTTTCAGTTGTGCTAGAGAGAAGAGAGGGGAAGAGGGGTATGAGTTGGGTAGACAATCCCCCTAAATACGTATACGTAATATTGAAATCGGGCACACACAATACAACACCTGTCACAGAACCAGTCACAACTCCCAGGCCAAATTCCCACATGAGAATGAGGCGATCGCAACTTCTAAAACTGGTTTTGGGGGCAGCTCCTCTTCTTACCTCTCTCTCTCTTTCTTTCTCTCTCTCTCTCTCTCTCTCTGTCGTCTGTTCAGAACTAGTTGCTGTTATCACTGTCTTGCAACAAAGTGGCAAACCGTTTGCATTCAACTTTATGAGCTCTTTCTAGGCCAATGATCTTAAGGCGCTTGATCTCAACTCCAAACTGCTGCAAGCTGATCTCACAGTTACGTCACAGGCCATTTGGGTTACATGGACAAAACAGTGGGATGACTCAGTCGTCGTCGCAGCTTAGATTTCTGACTTTCACTTTGGTTCATTTCGTTTTAGATTCTTGCAACGAGAAGATGAGCACGTGATTTACAAACAATACGCCGAATAGAGAAACCTTCATTATGACCAAGTTAACAAGAAGCAGCAACAATTTTAACAACATGATCAGCTGCCATTTATTCTACACATTGAGTCTCGGTCTGCTGCTGGCGAGTGGGACGCTCGTCCAGGCTCAGGATGACTCTCTGGCGGGCAGTTTTCTGTCAGGTAAGTTGCAATTCTTCTGAGAAAAAAAGAATCGATCTTGTCTAAGTTAGTAGCAATTTTGTCTCTCGGAAAACCAAGCTCACCGATCGCAAAACTTATCTTAATTCTTAAAAAACTGATTCTATTATTCCGAAAATTGATCTTACTTGGAAAAATGATCTTCTCTCGCGTAATCTCTGGTAATATCGATTTCTTCTCACGGAAAACATATTTCTTTTCACGGAAAAATAATAATAACTTCTCTCAAAAAAATCATATCTCTAGGAAAACCTATGTCATATCTCCTCTATTATGCTTTTAGGCCTGCTAGATACCATCACTAGCACCGCGGATGCCAAGGACTGTCCTGGTGTCTGTGTCCACACGCTGGCCACGCTCATCTGCTATGAGGTGCTCAACGATGTGCCTTGTCCCTCGCCCAGCATGAAGTGCTGCATCGAGAGTGCTCCAGGTAAGTCTTACACCACTCATCCACCTACTGAACCACCCAACCACTCAGCTGCCACCTCTATCTAGGTAAAAATGCCACCTCCTTGCGTACACCGGCATCAACCACACCGAAGATTACCACAACAACGACCAGAGCCACCACACCGAGGAGCACCACTACCGTAGCGAGCACCACCAGACGCACTACTACAACCTCCACCACGCCCAAGCCCAAGCCAAAGCCACAGCCGAAACGTCCACCTGCAACCACCGCAGCACCTGTGACCAGCACCACCAAAAAGTCCGCCGCCACCACCAAGAAGTCCACCACGAGCAAACCCAAGGACAAGGATGATCAGAGCAAAGCAGAGGATGATAACAGTAAGTGAAGAAAGCTACTTACTGAAGCTGAGTTGCAACCACTTAGCACCACTTGAAATCTTCTCACAGAGAATTGCACTGGCGTCTGTGTGGCGGATCGCATTGCGGAATATTGTGAGGCGTATTTGACGAGCGGAGGACTCTGCAAGGAGGGCACCAAGTGCTGTGTCTCCCTGGACGAGTATGCCAATGGCAAGCTGCCCAAGGACATCTATATACCAGCCAGTAAGTAGTAGAAGAAGTTCTACTCTTAAAGAAGAGGAGTATTTTATTTACTTAGAAAAGCAAACAACAACAGCAACACACAGCAAATACGCTGCTTCGAGTCGAGGCGCTGAACACAAATAATTTGTGATACTTTTTGTAGCAATTATAAAACAATTGTAGGTAGGAAGATGAAGCTTGCAGAGTGTGGAGAAATCATCCTCAAGGAATTGTTAAGGAATCTTTCTTAGGTGTTCAAAAATACTTGGGATTTTTTTTTTTTTTAAGTCTTGAGGAATATAAAACTATTTTATCCGGTGGGCCGAGAAATTAATTAAGATTCTGATCGACATTCGTTAGAGTGCGCAGTGTGTGGAGATCTCCTCCTCAAGGAATTGTTGAGGAATCTTCATTAGGTGTTAAGAAATACCTAGGAATTTTTTTTGAAAAGTATTGAGTAATATAAAACTATGTTGTCCTGTGGGCTGAGAAATTAATTAAGATTCTGAACGACATTCGTTAGGCTGTGCAGTGTGTGGAGATCTCATCCTCAAGGAATTGTTGAGGAATCTTCATTAGGTGTTAAGAAATACCTAGGAATTTTTTTTGAAAAGTATTGAGGAATATAAAACCATGTTGTCCTGTGGGACGTGAAATTAATTAAGATTCTGATCGACATTCGTTAGAGTGCGCAGTGCGTGGAGATCTCATCCTCAAGGAATTGTTAAGGAATCTTCATTAGGTGTTAAGAAATACCTAGGAATTTTTTTTGAAAAGTATTAAGGAATATAAAACTGTGGGCCGAGAAATTAAGATGTTTGATCGACACTCGCTAGGGAAATATTGAGGAGTTTTTTTTTAACAATATCCTTCGTTATTTTCGTCGATGAAACTGGTGGGGAATCGTTAGGGAATTTTAAGCGCTTTATACTTATTGTTTACCCTTCTGCTTGCAGAGCACATGGGCAATCTGAAGAGCAATCAGACGCTGGTCAAGTCCACGGCCAATAAGGCGAGTAGCAGCAGCACCACCAGCAGCACCACTAGCACCACTACGACTAGCACCACACCAGAGCCGGCACGCACCAAAACCAACAGCAACAACAACAACTCACAGAAGCCCACAAAGCACAAGAAGACGACAACGACAACAACAACAACGACAACGGAAGCTGCTGCCGAGGAGGAGGACGAAGAGGAGGAGGAAGATGAGGAGCAGGAAGAGAGCAACAACCAGAACAACAACAAGCTGAAGTCTGGCCAAGGTCAGGGACAGGGCCAGGGACCGGAGCTGAAGGAGTGCGAGGGCGAGTGCATGAACGGAATCTTTGCCATTTTCTGTGATGACATCGACTCGGAAGCCTTTTGTCCTGGCGAGGGCAGCTGTTGTGTCACCAGCAGCGCCTCCGAGGCCGCACCACCCGCCAAGTCACCGGCAAGCAGCAAACCAGCCACAAAGATTGCCGCCAAGCCGGCAACGAAACCAGCGCGTCCGGTGACTTCAGCACCACCGCCACCACCAGCATCCTCGGGCGGAGGAGGCGGTGGAGATTTTCTTTCACAGATTATATCGTTTGCGGAGAATACGTTGAATTCACCGGCACAAACGGCACCACCACCGCAAGCGCCACCACAGGTGCCACGTTGTCCGGGCTTCTGTCTGCTGAACATCATGGCCGCCTTCTGTGAGCGTCCCTCGATTCTGGTTTCGCATCCAACCACCTGCTCCAAGGGTTCCGTCTGCTGTGATAACTCCAGGGCGGGTGCACCCAAGCCAAAGTTGCCGCCACCGACGCCACCACCCACACCACCACCGACGGCACCACCTTATGTGCTGCCCAACACACCAAGTCCCGATCCACGCGAGGAATGTCCCGGCTCCTGCATTGTCAGTCTGCTTAGCTTCACCTGCTTCAGTAAGTTAAGTCACTATAAACATTAATTCCCTGCTCATCTCTCGCCTAATCCTCTACAGAAAATGCCGAAATGACGGATTTGTTTAGATGCAAGCGTTCGGGACAGATCTGTTGTGCTCCCAAGAGCAAGATCCTGGAAAAGCAACAGTTCCAAACCCGCAATGACACCTCCTACTTCAATTATCCACCCATGGGACCACCTCCTCCGCCGTATGCCACCCAACCACAGCAGGCACCACCGCCGCCATATCCACCCACCTCGTACATGTCGAATCAGCCGGCCGCACCACCACCACCACAGCACCACACGCATCAATATCCACCAGCTCCACCCAGCTATGCGGATTACTATGGACCCGGACCTGGACCACAGCCAGGTTTGCTGCCAGCCACAGTGCCAACGACAACGACGAGCACCACCACAACCACACCACGTCCACATGTCTACTCCAAGTACGTGTGTGGTGTGAAGGGAACTCTACGCACTGGACGCTCCAGCAGCTCCCCTGCCCTCTCCCTGGTGTCCTATGCCCGTGCCAAGTACGGAGTCCAGCGCTCGGCGAGACAGTTGACCATGTCGTATGCCAGCAGCAGCAGCAGCCTCAACAAATCCAACGAGCGTCTGGTGCTCGGCTCCGCCATTGTGCCCATCCAGATCCACAACGATAAGCTGGGCGATCTGGTGGACTCCAGCGGTGTGCAGAGCAATCAATTGAGATCCTATGAAGAGCAGCCCGAGCAGACAGCAGTCGTCTATCCGGACTACTATCGCGGTGGTGCTGTCTACACCAATCCCAGCAATCACAGCAGCCGACGCAGAGCTCGCGTGGTCGGAGGAGAGGATGGAGAGAACGGCGAGTGGTGCTGGCAGGTGGCATTGATCAACTCCCTGAACCAGTATCTGTGTGGTGCCGCTCTCATTGGCACCCAGTGGGTCCTAACTGCAGCACATTGTGTCACCAAGTGAGTAGTCCTTATGCCTAAAGTCATATCAGACCTAGAAGGAGTTTTAAAGATTTGTAACAGACAGATGAACCCATCTCCGACCCTAAAAAGTATATATATTCACGATCAATATTAAGAGTGTGTAGAAAATGGAAGAAGAAGCAGCGATTGCCTTGTGGGCTGGTACTTATGATAAATATCATCATTTCTGAATATTTGTTTCGATTTTATAATAGCAACACTCAAGAAATAATTTTATATTATGAAAGATAAAAAAGTTACAGGCTTGTGCTTTGGCACAAATAATAAATATCTAAATCGTGATGTATCCTAAAAATTTCACCACGATTGCTCAATCAACATAGAAGTTATTCAAAAAAGAAATTTATAAAACGTGTAGAAAGACGAAAAAGAAGCAGCATTGAGGCTATAATGTATTTGTTCATATACTTTAAAGCTTTCTAATGGATTCATATCTCTATGTTTGTGTGTTAGGGTATCTTGTAGTCATGCATGTTTGGATTTAGTCCTTAATCTTCTTCCCTTTCTTGCGCAGCATTGTGCGTTCCGGCGATGCCATCTATGTGCGCGTTGGAGACTACGATCTGACCCGCAAGTACGGCAGTCCCGGAGCACAGACACTTCGTGTAGCCACCACTTACATCCACCACAACCACAACAGTCAGACCCTGGACAATGATATTGCGCTGCTCAAGCTGCACGGCCAGGCGGAGTTGAGGGATGGCGTCTGTCTGGTTTGTCTCCCAGCACGTGGAGTCAGTCATACGGCGGGAAAACGTTGCACGGTCACCGGTTACGGCTACATGGGCGAGGGTAAGTTCTACTGCCGCCAGGTAATCCTCTAGAGAACTTTTAATCTACATGTCTTTAATTTCCTCTCAGCTGGTCCCATTCCTTTGCGTGTGCGTGAAGCGGAAATTCCCATTGTCAGTGATACGGAGTGTATACGCAAGGTGAATGCCGTCACGGAGAAGATCTTCATATTGCCCGCCTCCAGTTTCTGTGCAGGCGGCGAGGAGGGACACGATGCCTGTCAAGGTGATGGCGGCGGTCCATTGGTCTGCCAGGATGATGGCTTCTTCGAGCTGGCCGGTCTCGTTTCCTGGGGCTTTGGTTGCGGACGCGTCGATGTGCCTGGTGTCTATGTGAAGGTGTCCTCCTTCATCGGTTGGATCAATCAGATAATTAGCGTCAATAATTTATAGTGGACGAGCCAAGCTGGAACCCCGCACTTGTAGGGATTTCCTCTGACTGGGGGGAATCTTCTACGACTGATGTTTGGGTTCCAAATGCTGCGACTGTTAACGTAAAAACCCAATCCTAGTGTAATCTATTCATACATAAATCACATCTACTAACACCAAAACACCATTCAAAATCCCCTAACTATAATGAAAGTATTCTCAAGCCCCTTCTTATAATTACTATGCTTATTCGTAATAAAAAAAAAATCTATTGTAAACTGTTTTTGTATATACAAAAAAAGAAAATACAAGAAAAACGTTCATCAAATTTCAAACAAACATTGTAATAATCAATTCTTAAAGCGGTTTTCCTATAGATTCTATATGATATGGTATCGATTTGGTTAAAATTTTAGCAGAATATATAAAATGTGTTTTAGCTTGATTGTAGAAGAAAAGATTTACCGAAATAATTGAAATAAAAAAAATATTTAATATTATATAAGAAATATTTCTTATGAGTTCAGAAATGTCTTCTAAAATGGGTTACATTTTTGTGACAGCTGGCCTAATCAATTCGTAACGTAGTCTGCAAGGATTTTTAACTTAATTTGAATATCTTTTTAATGTATTCAACATTTTTAACGGAAAAGTGCAGAAAAAAAATATAAAGAAAGGATCAAAATGTCGTGAATAGTAAGGATACGTTTTTTTAAAGCAGCTTCACACTCGCACCTAAAGATCAAGCAGTATCTATGTATCTTTGAGATACAATATAAATAAAGAGAGAGAGAGAGAGAGAGAACGGCGAGAGGCGGAGCACGAGAACTCACTCAAAGATGCTGCTGCAGAGAGAACGAATCTTAAGACTTTTCTAATAAGAGAACATGCCCAAAAACGAGTCTGATGTAAAAAAAGAAAAAAAAAGAAAATAAATAAAAAAACTTACCCTCATTGGTCTTCGAGTGAGAAACTGGTAGCGCCAATGCCTTTGCTTCGGGTGCGTCTCGGGTTCGGCTTTGGCTTGGGCTTCGGCTGCGCATACCAATTCCTTTCCATCTACAACTTCTGCTCGCTCTCCCTTCACCTCTGCGAGTGTGTGTGTTTTTTTTTTTGTTCTTTCTCTACCTTTTTAACCCTTTCGTCTGGACAATTGTTGTCGTCGTCTGCTGCGTGATTTTATGTGCGTTGTTTTTCTTCTCTTCGAAAGTATCTCAAAGATGTTGTTTCCCTTGAAGAAAACGAAACCGAAAAAGGGTTCCCGATGTGTCCAGGCGGCATTGCGACAACAGAAGTTCGTCTGGCCTCGAGCTGAACGGATGGCAGAGATCACAATCTTGAGCGCGCTTCACGAGTGTTCCAAGTGTTCTTTCTTCTGTGTTCTAAACAATTCTACAACAAAATTTATAAAGCGATCCTCTAGCACTTTTTAGTGTAGTGTATTTGGTCTTACTTTGTGTTGTGTAGTGTGCATCCTTTGATTTAGTTTTCTAGAGTTGCCATTTTTGGTTTTGCATGCATTTTGTTTTGATTGTCTTGTGTTTGTGCTTGGTTCTAAATTGTCACAATGGAGGCAAATTCTCCCACAACTGCCGCAATAACAACATCGACAACAACAACATCAGCGGCTGCATCCACCACAGCACCAGCAGTGGCATCCACATCCAACACAACAGCTCCCTCGCCAGCTGCCTCCGTGAAGAGTCTCACAGGAAGCGGAAGCCACAGTGCCACAACGTCCAGCTGCTCCGTCACAGCCTCAATCACCGCCACCGCCACCGCCAACTGCTTAGCTCAATCCCTGCCCCAATTGCTTACCACCAGCAGCAGCAGCATTGACATCTGCAAGCTGGATGATGTCAACAATCTATCGCTCGCCAGCGCTCCCTCCGAGGGTCAACGATCCCTCTCTGGTGCACCGTCGGCTTCCTCCAGTCCCATATTGAGTCCACAGGGCAAGATCTATGGACGCAACGCAAATGGCACAGGTAAATTGAGCTTTAACTACTTTAAAATTTACAAGATAATATTTATTAAGCGATTTTATTCAATAAAATTATAATTTTTAATAATTCATTAATTTTTTATAAATTTTTTTATGCTAATTTATTATTTTTTATCATCGTTATAAGTTATTGTTAAATTTTATTAGCAAATTATTTTTTAAATTAATTTTTAAAAACATTTCCATTATCATTAATATTATTTTGGTTATCAAATTTGTTTTATTTCCAATTATTATTAACAATTCATGTACCATTTCTCGGTCTATAATTCATATTTGATTTAATATTAACTAATCGTATTAATATTATAATTTTAACCGTCATTATTATAATTTTTTTTACCACTATTGTATTATTTTCTTGTGTTATTTTATATCCTTCATATATTTATAATTTATATATATCATTTAAAATATTGTATATTCGCATAAAACATAATCTTACTAAAAAATTAGTCTCTATCATAACCAAAATAATATTAATTGTGCCAAAGAAAACAAAACCAACCGAAAATCTGCCTTTTTTTGGTTTTACTTCCTGTTGCACCCCTGTATTATTAAAATTAAATTTTAATAGCAGTTTAACATTATTAATTTTTTATTTTTTATTATTAAAATATCACTATTATTATCATTATAATTTATTATATTTATTATGAATGCATATGCCTTTTTATTATTTTATATCATATCATATCAACTATCTGTGATTGCAATCTGAAACAAACTGTCCTAATAATTAGTTAGAATTTCTATATAAATTATTATCTATTGAGTTATTATTTTTACTGCCATTTTTTACAGAATCTGCAACAATTTTATTTATACAACCATAATTTTCCTGAACTTCTCATGAAATTAAATATATACTTTAATATTTAAATACCTTCAAACTAATTTTCTAAGCATTTAAAATCTGTACGGAATAAGTTTTGAATTGAAATTAAATTACGTTCAAACTAACTTTTTAAGCAGTTAAAATCTGTACGAAATAAGTTTTGAATTGAAATTAAATGCGTTCAAATATCTTTCATCTGCACAATTGTTATTATATAGATATTTGAGAGAAAATATTGTTGTATTCATATATATGTCACTGTCAAACGTAATCTCCCTCTTTTCCACATTCCTACATTTTACCATTTACACGAATATATTTCCCCATATCATATGCCACATGCAGTTGCAATTTTCGCGCGCTTTTCAAGCTTCGCAAGTTTCAACTGCCATTGTTGTGCTTATTCTTTTTGTAACGGAATCCCAAGGACAAGGCAATAACGGACCTTTGGACAACAATAGCAGCCTCAGCTTCAGTTTCAGCTTGAGTTCCGGTTTCCACTTCCTTGGTGCAACCACCCTGAGTAGAGCACTCAATTATAATAGGAGGCAGGGCATCTATGCTTAGGACTAGAAGTATTGTCTTTTAGCTGCCAGGTAGCAAAGGTGCGTCCAATGAAATGCTAGCTGTATACAGGTAAATAACGGTTGGCAACAGCAGCCGTTAACTTCAGCTCAAGATGATAGGCTCATTCCTCAGGGGTAACTCTTAGGGTAATCCAAAAGTATAAGAAAAAAACTCACCCTAGAGCTGAGATTGAGGGTAGAAAAGTTCTTAGAGTCTTGCAATTGGCAACTCTCAATTCTACGACGGTTCTCCGACGGTTTTCTCAGTTGTTTGTGTCGTCAGGGTTATATGGTTATGGGTCCTTCAAAACAGGGACCATTGGCACGTACAGCAGACGTCAAGTTATTGCCACCAATGGAATTTTGATCGACGAAGAATTTGATCGTTCAAAAAGTCGCTTTTAATTTATCGTTTTATATGAGAAATAGTTTCGGTTACGAGGAGGACACGGAAAAGCGGCTCCGGCGTCTGCGTTTTGTATCTGCTTCTTCATTTTTTTTTTTTTTTATTTTATAATTTTTTTCTCTGTTGCCCATAATCGAAGCGATCGAGCACGATTGACGTCCCACACACACACACACACACGCACACATACATAGGCAGCTGTTGGCCTGGTCAGTGGCAGTAAGCCAACTTGGTATGTGGCGTCGAATGTCATTATTGCTTTCAAGTGCCAACTAAAAAGCAACTGCAGTTAATTTTTTGTCCATCTTTGCCATTTGCCAGCGCATAAAAACAACATATTTAGCAAATGACAACAACAACAGCAACCACATTAACAGACTTGCCACAAACAACAACAACAACAATAACAACAGCAGCAAAAAAACTGAGCCGCAAATTAAATAAATAAAAAATCAACAAGAAGCAGCAGAAGGAGCTGAGGAAGGGAGCAGATATGGGAGGAGCAGGCATCCACATGGAAGCTGGGGCAAACGGAGTGACAATCAGCGCGCCAAGTAACCACAGGCAGACAACTGCAATCCCAACCCAAGTCCGAGCCAAGTTAAACCCAACCCAATGCCAGTTGTAGTTCCAGTTGCCTGGCTACCAACTCCTGTCCGCTTTCTCCCTCTGCCAGCTGCTCCTTGGCGCATTATTTGTGTATTGAAATCACGTCTCATTTATTTATTGCTGCAAATGCGTGCCCCTCCAGCTACAGCAATCTCCCAGACTCCCAGACACTCCACACTATAGACTCCAGAGTCCAGACTCTCGCTTCTGCCTTACGCAAAAGATTCCCTCGACTGCGTTAAATACTCCACAGTGTAGCCGAGGGGAAATTGTAGTAGAAGAAGCGTGGCGTTGACAGACCCACTTAACCCACTGGCAGCTGACGGCAAATAGGAAGAGTCTAGCTAAAATTCTAAACATTATTCCAAAGTTTGATTAAATTATGTTACAGGTATTCCTTTATCTAAAACTTCAATCTTAACTTTTTTAAGTTATTTTGAAAAAATTAAAATATTCTGCAAGTTATCATGAATTTTTACTATCTGCAAGTTTTCTAAAACGAATTTTATAAAATTCAAATATTATCAAAAAGTTTTCTAATAAAATTACTCCAAAAATTTTGCTTAAAAGCTCATTACGCTAAATAGAAATAACTTAGGTAGAGTTCTTAGGATTACTATAAGACTATTTTTAAAATTTGCGTTAGCAACTCTTACCACAATCTTAAATTTTCATTACTAAAAATATAAACTATTTCATGAATTCAAATATCTATAAGATTAAAATAAATATTTTTCTTAACACTTCAGAATATTTTTCCTTTCAAATATTTTAAAATATATTAAATCTCAACACAATCTTAAGTTTTTCTTAATATATTTCCAATGTTTTGTAGTGTTCTTCTAGAAAGAGTTTAGAATGCATCTAAATATATTGACCTAAGGTCCAAGAACCCATTAGGTTATTCTTCTTTCTACATTCTTTTTTCTGTCGTCTGACGCATGAAACTTAGTGCTTAGGAATGTGTCATAAATTGTGACAAGCGTGCAATAATGGGTTAATGATTGGCAGCGCATCAAGTGACAACACCAGCTACAACTACACGATTGCAACAACCTCAACCTTATCCTCCTTCTTCGCTTGTATCGACAACAAAAACAACAAGTAGCTGAAGCAGAAGAAGAGGAAGAAGAAGAACAATCGATGTGTGCGTTTTTTTTCTTATTTGATTCGCTTTTGTTATAATTTAGTTGGCCAGCTCTTGGTCTTTTTCTCTATTAATTAAAGCGAGTAGCGCACATTGGTAATGGGAACTGGTAGCTGTTACCTTGTTGCTGCTACCTGATAGATGTTAACTGGTGACTAGTGACTGGTAACTGGCTTTCCGTCAAGTAAAAATATTCTCACATAATTATTTACGATTTGACATAATCATCATCTTCAGGCGGTCTTTTAAGCTGCCAAGGAGAAGAGAAGAACGCGCTGAAGAATCGCCAATAAATTGAGTTGAGGGCAGAATAAAGAAGCTACAGTTTCTACAGTCTCATCTAACAATATTTCACACGATTAACATTTACAATTTTTGTGCCCAAAAAAACGTGGCAAGAAAAATGATAAAAAAAAAAACAAATGTTGAATGGGAAGAGAAAAGATTAAAATGATCCTTGCGATCCTTTTGCTGATCTTTGCGCATACGTGACGCATTTCTAACGAGTTTTACACAGGCCAACGTTACTTGGCAGTTCGAGGACGAAAGCGAAAGGGTTAAACACACACACACACTCTCACACTCGCACACACACACCCCAAATACGATCGCCGCATTTGCTTATGCAGATGAGGACGTTCCCAACTTTTGCCTCGTCTTTTTTGTGCGCTTTTTTCGAGTTTCTTTTTTTTTCGTTTTCTACTTTTTTTTGATTGGGCTTCGTAGTTTTTTTTTGTTTTCGTCTTTTAAGGTTTAGGGTCCAGACGTCCGTCGAGTTCTTCTAAATTTATAAAAAAAAAAACCGAATTTAATTAAATTTTTTTCTTATGGACTTGTAGCATTATGAGAACGGCAGAGCTCTATAAATATCATTTTTTTCCTACACGTTTTTTTGGTTTTTGGATAATTTTTTTAAGGCATTCTGTTGATCTTTGGTTGTTTAAAAGTGATCAGCACATCACGTCAGAGCAGTGAGGCTTATACCCAGCTATACAGGGTGCACACTAATAAAACAGCAGATCTCTATAAATATCTAATTTTTCCTCCACTTTATTTTTTGGTTTTTGGATAACTTTTTCAAAGTATTCCGTTTGTATTTGTGTTTTTACAGTGATTCCCACATCGCGTCCGAGCAATGAGGCTGAGGTGCAGCTATACAGGGTGCTCCAGCGTGCTAGTTTGTTGGCCTACTACGATACCTTGCTGGAGATGGGCGGAGATGATGTGCAACAGCTGTACGATGCTGGCGAGGAGGAGTTCCTCGAAATTATGGCACTGGTGGGTATGGCATCAAAACCGCTCCATGTGCGACGTCTGCAGAAGGCGCTGCACGAATGGGCTAAAAATCCAGCGCTGTTTCAGGGTTCCATGCTGCCGCATTTGGGTGAGTTTGAACTTATATTTTGAGTTATTGTTTAAAAAAAAATCAGGGACAGTAAATAATGATTATTTCAAATAAAAAAATCCTTCACTTCAATTAACTGTTTTAAACGTGAAATATACCAACATTTTTCTTCAAGGGTAATCTATGCAATTTCACCACGCTCTTAAAATTTATGATTTTTATTATTTTACACAGGAAAAAATCATTATTTTTGAGCAAAAAAATAAAACTCAAGAAATAATCATTATTTTTGAGCAAAAAGAATAAAGCTCATAGCATAATGATTGTTTCTTGAGTTTTACAATAACACTTGTAATGATTACAGTGCCTGAAAATAATAGCTTGGTATATTAGAATTTTATTCCTCACTATCTGAAATTTTTTTGGTACATGAAAGTGCTTTTGTGGTTAGACTATTACCTCAAAAATTTAAATTTTTTTAAAATCATTTGAAAAATTTTGTAATAACAAGAGTTATTTGTTTGCAGGTGGTCTTTGTGAGACGCCGACGAAGCCGGCGCTTGTCTTTAATCCGGATACGACTCCCGCCCTGCCACGTAGCAAATTCTCCTCCTTTAATCCCGCTGCCTCGTTTCAGGCCACAAGTCTGCCACAACTGACCACAACGCCGACATCGGCGCCAGCTGTGCATTTGTTGTCGCAGATCAGTGTGCCCACAGTCATGTGTGCCACTCCCACTCCCACTCCCAATCCGTTGCCCGCAACTGTGGCCACATCTCTGCCAAGTGCGGCAAGTGTTGCCACGCCCTCTGCCCATCAGGTGTCCTCCAGTTCGCCACAGCTGACGCCTGTGCTGACGGAGCTGCAGGTGCAACGCATTACCATGTGTGCCGCGAAGATTGCCCGCCAGCTGCCGCAACGTGAGCCGCGGGCACAGACGTCCAAGAAGCGGACGACACGGGAATTGGAGCAGGTGATTGCAATGGGGGAGCATGATCCACGTCGCATGGATGAGATACGTAAGTATTCGGCTATTTACGGTCGTTTCGATTGCAAGCGACGTCCGGAGAAGCCACTCACCCTGCACGAGGTCTGCGTGAATGAGGCAGCTGCTCAGCTCTGTCGCAATCCCCAAACAATTTGGCTGCTCACGCGCCGTGACGAGCTCTTTCCTTTAGCCCGGCAGATTGTTAAGGATGCGGGTTTCGGCCATTCGGCCAGCATTGCCCGCTATGGCAATCTATTGTCCCAAATGCCAGCCCAATCCGCTGATGCCCATCGCAGTGTCAAAATCGATGTCGATTGTGAGTCGAGCGATGCCGCTGTCACCATCAAGCGTCAACGATTGTCCTCCACCGAAGCGGCTCAGCTGCCCATGGAACTCAATCGGGTAAGGAAACCAGATTCCATCGAGCATTAATACGCCTAGACAATTTGGCCTGGTGCTTGGTGCCTGGTGCTTCATCTACAGCTTCAGCTACCGCTACAGCTTTTGCTTCAAATCGGGAGTCCAGAGTGTTGGCATCTATTGCTACCTCTTGCTCCCTTATTAACCAAATCTTGCTTTGCAGCTAACTCGAAGAATTCTACTAATGTTTTACAGCAGGATCTTTTTGGGTTTTTAGGGGCTTTTACTTTTCGACTTCATCTAAAAACAGATCGCATTCTAGTCTCTTACATTGGCTTTCTTTATTATATTAACCAGTCTTGGGTAATTTTCAGGATCTCTTAGAGTAGAACATATTTTTTTATTCCATCTAAAAAGAGATGAAATTATAGCAATTTTTTGACGATTTTCTAAGGTAGTTCTCTTTGGAAAAGGCATATTTACCAATTTCGTCTAAAAGCAGATTTATTTCTAGTCTCTAAACTTTTCAAAACATCTCAGGAATTTTTTTCTTAGGGTAAATTCGATTAGTAATTCATTTTAGATATTATTGGAAGCAAATATTAAGTGTTAACCCACAAAAGGTTATTTCAGAATCGGTTAGAGTAGAACTTTATCTGCCTGAAGTGATCTCAGAATGTAAGCGTCACTTAAGGCATATAGAATCCTATGCTCTTATTATCTTGAAGTGTTTCTTTGACAGTCATTCTATAGTAGAATATATTTTCGAATTTTTTATATCATTTTAAATTCTAGTCTTTTGCAATTGCTTTTGTTAGCTCTTCAACACGTTAGGAAACCACTCATCAGAACGTTTTAGGGTAGAGTAAATCTTCCATATAAATAATTATTAAATTTCCAAAGCATATACTCCAAACACTTTTTTTAGAATAGTTTCAATTTTTCCGACTCTTTTAAAAGCCCAATGAACAGATTTTTTGATTATTTTGAAACAATCCCTAGTCTCGCACAGTATTTTATTTGTTGAGTTCCAGTTGATTTTTTAAAATATGTATATTAGATTTACCTTTAATCCCCTATAGAAAACATACACGTACTATAAGCTTATCCCTGTACTATAAATCTCTTCCAAGTATTTAGAATCTAACAATTAGTTAATTATGTTTGTTATTGTTGCTTCTGTAGATCTAAGCTTAGTTAAATTGTTGACATCTTATAAACTTAAACTAAATTCTAACTAATAACTTTGCTAAGTAATTGTTTGCAAACTCATACCCTTAGTCTATCCTTAGTTAATTAAGTATACAAGTATAGTTTCGTATAGTTACATTACGATTTCTGCAATATGTGGTGTACCTTCTTGTTGAGTCCTTGAAATAAAATTCCCCGCTTTTAAGAACCAAATGAACCAACGTGTATTCTTCCATTGCCAAAATGCTTAATGCTTTTCGCCGAGCTTAGCCTATGAACTTTATTCATATTCAGAAACTTTAATCAACAATCTCATTGCACAATTTAAATAATAAAACTAAAGGAAGCTGTCGAGGATTCGCGCTACAATCTGTTTGCCATGTACCAAAAGTTCGCCAAGCCGCCTTTCGATCTGACGGAAATAGCTAAATTCTCGTAAGTAAATTCAAATTTTCTAAAGTCTATCTGGATTCTAATCGAAACTTCTTTTTATAGACTGGGCAAGACGGCGGACTTTGAGGATAACGATTCGCGTTTCTCGTTCAGCAATTCCTGCTCTCCGCCCATGCCAGTGAGTATGTGTTGGAGCACATTCCGTGCAGTTTCTCCCGTTGAGAGGATTCCCTGAGTAAAGGCAATTCTTAACTCTTTTGCAGGCCAATGGTCTGGAAAATGAACGATCACCTGTCTCATCGCTGGGTCACTGTCCCGAGTCCCACACAGCTAGCGATCTGACCCTCACGGAATCCATTGATCTGACTGCCAGTGGTGTCCAGGTCATTTCTGCAGCGGGTGATAATATCATTGCCGTCGCAAATCCCGCATTGGCACTAAGCCCCACCCTCAATGAGGTCCTCAAACGGAATGCAACTTCACCGGAAGCTTAAGAGAGAGAGGGAGATAGAGAGATCGCTGAAGATCCACAGTTGAACATTTAGTGCCAGTTTAAGTATGTGCAATTTAATAAAATTAAATACAATTTGTTAGCCCTAAGTGAGAGAAAAGTAAATCAATCAATCTAGAGCGTAAACCCTGTGATCTACACTATTCTGTAATAAAAATAATATTTCACCCACACTTGAATAAGAAATTCTTTCTTCCTTTGTAATGCTATCACACATGATCAATTGATTGACTTCTTTATGCGAGAATTACCCTTACAATTGCCCGACTTACAATGACCTAACAATTGCGGCCTGTTTTGGTTACTGCCAATTGTGTTTTTATTTGCGATCTACGATTTGTGGGTTTTTCCCTTTCTACACCTCTTGACTGTTGATGTTTTTTGCAAGGAACAACCCTCTGATCGTCTGATCAACTGATCCTCTGCCTTTTGAGGGTCGTCTTTGGTTTTCGCAAATGCTGTCAATAAAGATATCTCGGCTAATGATGAAATTAACACCCCTATTCGAGGGGATTTGCAAACCAGCTTACGCATGCAAATTTTCAATTTCATATGCAAATTTGCTGAGATCAATTGATGATGATAGGAAAAATGCATGTTGTGATGGCAGAATAATCGAAAATTATATAGCGAGTGTCTAAGACAGTTTAGCATCTGCCTGATTTCAATCTGCAGACAGACAGTCTGTCAGACTTTAACATTAAAAGAGATCCTCCTTCAATAGACACATGACATGTGGCCACAAATGCGAGGGAGAGTGTGCCGAGTTCATGAAGGATTCGTCTTACAACTGATTAAAGATCGAAAGGGGAGAAGAAGGCAGCTAAACAATAACATTGGTGTTCGAGATGGCGCCAAATGATACAAGAGAAGACAGCACATTGCATTCGAATCCTTTTTAGAAATTAGAATGCAGTTCATGTCCAGAATAGACCTGGATAAACCTCTCTTTTTCTCGTTCCCCCCTCGATTTACATATGTACGTGTATCAACCCCTTTCTAGATCACAGCTAAGGGCTGTGTCTTAGACCCAAGATCATTACCAAGCATGATTGATGAGCCGAGCACGTTCCCTTTCTTTTCTCCCTATTTGCATAAGTCTTAAAGGTGCTGCGGTGAGTCCAGAAATTTAATTCAGAGATTAGACAGAGTTGAGGTCATGAGAATAAAGCCAAGAACAAAAAGGTTTCACAGTCAATGTAAATATTTGAATTGCGCTTGAAGCGCCTTCAGAGTTATTTTTATTTACTTCAAGTAGGATAAAAAATGTTAAGCTACAGCAAAGAACTTGGAGATCAGGGCGTATCCTCCACCTTCTCCAATATCCAGTCCATGAAGTACTGTGTGCTGGTGTAGACTCCGGGTACCTCTGGTCTGGCACAACCCACACCATATGCGACAACACCAATTAGATAGAATCTCATTTGACTGCTGACACCCTCGGAGGTCATCAGTGGACCTCCAGAGTCACCCTGGCAGGTATCCTTGCCGCCAGAGAGCACGCCCGCACAGACTACGGCGCTATCGAACTGATCCAAGGTGAAGTTGCGATTCAACTTGGCATAACTGTTCCGACACACCTCATTGCTCATGACGGGAATCATCAGCTCATTCAGCACGGTGGCAGACTCTCCACCTTCCTGTGTCTTGCCCCATCCTACGACAAAGGGATACGTGCCCACATAGGACTTGGAACGCAGACTGGGAGAGCTGGGCATACAAACAGGTAGAATCAACTCCGTAAATTCGACATTACGCTCCAAATAGAGAATAGCGATATCACTGCGACCATTGCGACGATTATAACCAGGATGCGGCACTTTCTGTAGGTTTGGAAGAAACATATTTAGATTAGGAGATCTGATTTAGAGGGAGAATTGTTACTTACCTTGACTACCGGGATGTCTATATGACGAGCCTCCGCATCCGTGCTCAGATCATGCTCGCCCAGACGAACAAAGGTGCTAAAAAAATTAAATAGTTTAACAACATCTAGCAATAAATATTTTATAGTATACTTTTAGGCGCGCACGACTTAAAACCGTCATAACTATGATAATTTAAATCCGATGTTGATGGAATCAAATGGGATGATAATTAATGATGGCAAATAATGTAAAACTAGACATTTCTGATTTTTATAACTAGCTCTTAAAGTATAATAGTCAAACGGTTGGTACTCTACGAATACCGAATAAAGTTTAAGAAATTATATGATTACTCCAACTTACAGATCTTCGCGTATGCAATGAGCTGCTGTGACAATGTGTCTGGCGGTGATCAAGGTACCACCACACTTAAACGGCGAAGAGGAGCCATCATCGTAGCCGAGCAGAGCAATCCAAGGCCAGGCGCCCTTCTTGGACACGACGCCGCCAACGATCTTCTTGTTGCTGGTCAAGGTATAACCGCAACCCTCCTCTACAGTGGGCAGACGACGTGGTATCGTATCGTAGTTCACTGGCCTTACCGGAGCAGGAGTCGCCGCCGTTTGGCCGGTGGGACAGCAGACATTGGTGCCAACTCGGCCGCAAATTAAATTCGAGGCTTGCACAAATTTGGCAAACTCAGGATCATTTTTCTTAACCAGAAGTTCACTCAGTATGGGCTGGCAGCTCTTGATGTCTGGGGAAAGTTTGTAGAGAGCAGGGATTAATATTTGGATTAGGTATTTTAATTACATGAAAAATTTAATTACATGAGAAAACAGAAAAAAAATATTGATTAGATTTAACATTGTATTTTTTTTTTTTTTTTAAATTTACTATTTATTATTATTTTTTTTATTAGCTGGAACTAGAGAAACTTACCAACGCATTCGCCAAGCTTTCCGGGAGGTATACGACAACTGGGACCACGTTGCTCCACAATTGGAGCAGAAGTTACCGGAGCAGCGGTTATCGGTGCTGTTGTGGGTCTCTGGGTCACAGGTTGCAGGAAGGGATTACGCGTTGGACCCTCTGTTGGCCGCGGCACGGGCACGGGCTGCGGCTGCACAAATGTACCTTCAGTTGGTGGAAAGAAAGGATTTGAGGGTCGCTGTGTAACCGGAGTAGTTATCGGTCTAGTGCAGCACACCTAAGAAATAGTTGGCAAAAGCTTAGCACAGGCATAGTTTGGATAGAAAAGCGTTAGATGAATCCCATTACCACTGGATCACCGCCAATGTTGCGTGTGCCACAACTGCGCTGCAAGGAAATCACATAATTCTGGGCCGTACGTCTATCGGTTATCTGGAAGACCTGCGTCACCTGGGGACAATAGTTGAGGGCCACGCAGCTGCCATAGTAGTTCTCGGGTGTAATGCAGTTCTGACGAACTACAGAGAGGCAAAAAAAAAAAACGACATGTTAGACCCAACCAGAAAATTAAAGGTCTGAGAATCAAGTTAAATTACTATATAAGAAGTTGATTAAAAATTACAAAGATTATATTTAGGATATTCAAATTACGAAATTTCAATCAGAACCAAGTTCTAGAGGGAGATAAAGTGTCAAGGGGTAGGTATGGAAAAAATGCACAGTGATGACCAAAAAATGAAATTTTTTAAGTTAGTAATATTTTGATGCAGAATCAATTTGGGGGCCAAATAATGATCAAAATGACATTCCGCATGAAAATCGGTCAAGTTTTGGCAAAGTTATGGCTGTTTGAAGTTTGAGATAAAGTGTCAAGCGGTAGGTATGGAAAAAATGCACAGTGATGACCAAAAAATGAAATTTTTTAAGCTAGTTATAATTTGATGCAGAATCAATTTGGGGGCCAAATAATGATCAAAATTACATTCCGCATGAAAATCGGTCAAGTTTTGGCAAAGTTATGGCTGTTTGAAGTTTGAGATAAAGTGTCAAGCGGTAGGTATGGAAAAAATGCACAGTGATGACCAAAAAATTAAATTTTTTAAGTTAGTAATATTTTGATGCAGAATCAATTTGGGGGCCAAATAATGATCAAAATGACATTCCGCATGAAAATCGGTTAAGTTTTGGCAAAGTTATGGCTGTTTAAAGTTTGAGATAAAGTGTCAAGAGGTAGGTATGGAAAAAATGCACAGTGATGACCAAAAAATGAAATTTTTTAAGTTAGTAATATTTTGATGCAGAACCAATTTGGGGGCCAAATAATGATCAAAATGACATTCCGCATGAAAATCGGTCAAGTTTTGGCAAAGTTATGGCTGTTTAAAGTTTGAGATAAAGTGTCAAGGGGTAGGTATGGAAAAAATGCACAGTGATGACAAATAAATGAAATTTTTTAGGTTACTAAAATGTTGATGCAGATCAAATTAAGAGGCCAAACCATGAACAAAATGATATTCCGCATGAAAATCGTTTAAGTTTTGGCTAAGTTATGGCTGTTTGAAGATAGTCCGACTTTTGACCCAGCAAGCAACATATTTGTTCTGAAAGAATCCACTATATAAATTTTCGTCTCCGAATGCGTTGAAAATATTAATCATTTAAATTAACTTGAAATACTTGATATTCGTTGCTGTCTGTGATACTGTTGCTCTTTCTTTCTACCTGTCTTCTGTTGCCAAATTGCAGTCATTAACCAATACACGTGATCGACATATATAAATCTACTTAATTCAACCCAAAAATTGTCGCTCTAAGGAAAAATCTCTGGACCAATCGACCTTGGGGCGAACTTGCAATGACAGTGACAATGACTGGTTTCTCCGCTCTGAACTTGAAGCGCAACGCCAAAAAAAAAAATTCAAAAACAAAAATATTTAATTATTTAGATATTTATATATATTTCGGTACTTGTATATTGTCAACGCTTATGCCAATTCCCCAGACGAGTTTAAAAGGCAACGAAAAACGCAAATAAAACTTGTGTTTGGTTCATACGAAAACAAAAGACTTAGGCAACGAACTTGCCAGTTCGTGGACAAAAACAACACGGAAAACATTCAAAAACTAAATTCATGTTGTAATTTAAATACGATGTTTTTGTTGCTGTTGCTGTGATCATTGCTAAAATATTAATATATTTTTATAGACTATTTAAGTGTAGCTCATAATAGAACAGGTTTCCAACTGTAATCGCAGCCACTTGTTTGTTTTTTTTGTTCCTGTTTTGTTTTGTTGTTATTTGTTATTGTTTTTGCTTAAGTCGACAACTTGAGAGGTTAAAATGTTCCTTAGTTATTAATTAGAAGCTGAGAAATGTGAGGTTTAGAGAGAAAAAGCAAGCGAAATAATTGGAAAAAGTATTCCCCGTTCTCATACCTTGCCGGTTGCGATTGAATTGGGCGAGAGTGGGCGTGGCAAGGCAGGCGAATGTTAACGTAAACGTAATCACAACACTTGGCATTAGCATCATTTTGGGTAAAACCCGTAAATCTCTCACACTTAAATTATTTGTTCACAATATATTTTACTACTCGATCGATCGTGTTGCGCGAACACGTTGTTTACAACTCGCCGTACTTTATCAGACTGAGCGCGTCTTCGAGCCGGAACGAGGTATCTTTGGGCTTTTTAGTCGAATTTGATTTCGATGCCGTCGACGACGCAACTTTTCGTGAACAAATCGCTACGATGTTTTCACGCCTGATCGATGCGAGAACGAGGCTTTATATGCAGCCGATCGACAGCGACGACGACAACGAAAGTTGTTCTCAATGGGAGAATCATCATCATGAGCAGTCTACGTAAACGAGAATCGAGAGCGTCAATCTTATATGTGTATTAACTATATCAATTAAATCTCAATAAACAAAAAATCACCAAATTCACATTACAGCTATAATTTTGTGCACTTTCCTATTCCATAGATGACAAATCAAATGCAAATTATACGATTTAATAATAATAGCCTCGAGTGAACTGAATTTAATAGCGCAACTCAGCTACAATTATTGTAGATATGTGCTAATTACACTATCATTGGCTAGACTTGTATCTGAGCCATAAATAAGTTCAATTTAATTTCCATAATAGAAAACTGATAATACTACTTTTTGAATTTAAACACTTCTGCTTTAATAACTGATTTTTTCTGACTTCTCTATTTAATTCAAGAAATTTAATCTTTAATTACTAGCTATACTAAGAACTCATTATGTGTACCAAATTTCATTATTATAGCTCTAAGAACAAGCCAGTTCACATAGATTAGTTATTGGTAAAGTTAAGCAATCCGATCAAATCTATCATATAAGCGATTTATAGTTTAATAATATTATGCATACCAAATTTTAGCAAGATTGCTCCAGTAATAAACCAGTTCATATAGAACATTAAATAAATAGAAAATCAAATATGACTAAGCCACGCTAAAAATAATAGATACATTTTAATAAATGAATCAAGAATGTTATTATACTTTCAGTAAGTGTATTAAAATATATACTTATGAAAATTGTCAAGGTTTCTGAAGACATTTCAGTTCAATTTTAAACCAAGACGGATACAACAAAAATGCTGTCAAAATGCTGTTGGTTTGTCATTGTGGAATTTATCAGAATTTTAAGTGACTCAAGTAGTTTAATAAGAAGAATCCATAAATACTTATTAATAGTGTTAATTTAAACGGATTCAGCTCGATAATAATCGTAGACCTGATGAAGCTGTCAAATTACTTGTGACAACTTAATTGTTTGTTGGGTTACTTGTCAATATAATTACTAAGTTTGCTGGCGAGTATCAAAGCTTTTTTAGACTGCACTTGGCTCTAAATCTATCAAGATAAGAACTGCGAGATTTATATGCATTCAATGTGCGAAAAGCTCAAACTGATCAAGAGATTAGAATTTAGAGAGTGTGTAGCTAGATCTCGTCACCTTATCGATGACATAGTCGTTGTACTGTAATGATGTCTGAGTGGAATTTCGAATAGCCATTACCCAATTGTTATGCCCTCAATGCAATCGCTCAGCAAGAATAAATAATTCTATAGATCCTATGACGATGACGAATAACTTATTGGAATGTTAGTCAGGTGTTGACGATCAGGCATTTTAACTCCTGCTGCTTTCAGTTCCGGCTTACAGTTATTCCTTCTTCATTTACTCGTTGTATTCTTACTTATTCTTAAACCAATTACTAAAGATGTCGTAATACCCGTCTATATTTTACAGACAACAGTTGTACTTTGACTGATTCCGACTGAGATTGATTAATCCCCTATAAAGTTATAAAGTGATTTAACCGCCTATACAAGTTTCTAGGGGAAATCTATTCCATAAACTAAAATTATACCTACCTTAAAATAAATCGACACGTGGAATAGTATATTAATTTATATTTTAAACAAAGTCAAGCTCGTTAGTAAAGGTGAGGGAATAAATTAAATAGATAAATTTTTCAATTTATCGTTTATTATATTTCGAAGCTTCCCAGCAAAAAGTTCATATTTTACTATAAATGTAGTTATTAAAAATAATTTGCGTTATTTTCTTTCAAGATGGAAGAATTTCTTGATTTTATCAAGCTGAAAATAAAGTTATTAATAGAAGAATGTCATAAAGTTAAGAATTGTTATATATATGTATGTAAATAAACAATAACCAAATGAAACGAATTCTTTGTTTTAAGTTTCAATTTTAAGAGTTCTCTTTTTTTCAATCAGCAAGGTGCGAACAACAAACTGAACCACCTTGGGGGATTCTGGCTAATCAATAACTGACCCACAACTGGGTACATAAAATTGAAGCAATGACTCATGATGAGAATGTGTAAGTGTAACTGACCTGTGGCAACATAAGTGGTCCCGGGAATTCCCCTGACAGGCATGCACACTGCAAGAGAAAAAGACACAAAGACATAGAGAGAGACAGGGGGAAAGAATGTCCGTTACTCATGATCATAATGATAATGCTGTGATCGTAACTGTAACTCGCTCACCTTGTTACTAAATTGAACAAGCTAAAAGACAGACTTGCAGTGGGAAAGTAAATCAAATTATTAAGACTATTTTCCAGTTATGATGTAAACATTGCAGAATATATTGTAAAGCTAAGACATTGGATATTTTCCTTACTCATAATAATAAAATAAAATAAAATAAAATGAAGAGCCCTTTAATCTTTAACCTACTTTTGAATGACATATCTTATCATACGCGATCAATTAATTGACTTCTTTCTAATATACTGAATGGAAGAATTACCCTTTCCAATTGCTCGGCTTACAATGACCTAACAATTGCAGCCTGTTTTGGTTACTGCCAATTGTGTTTATATTTGCGATCTACGATTTGTGGGATTTTCACTTTCTACACCTCTTGACTGTTGATGTTTTTTGCAAGGAACAACCCTCTGATCGTCTGATCAACTGATCCTCTGCCTTTTGAGGGTCGTCTTTGGTTTTCGCAAATGCTGTCAATAAAGATATCTCAGCTAATGATGAAATTAACACCCCTATTCGAGGGAATTCGCAAACCAGCTTACGCATGCAAATTTTCAATTTCATATGCAAATTTGCTGAGATCAATTGATGATGATAGGAAAAATGCATGTTGTGATGGCAGAATAATCGAAAATTATATAGCGAGTGTCTAAGACAGTTTAGCATCTGCCTGATTTCAATCTGCAGACAGACAGTCTGTCAGACTTTAACATTAAAAGAGATCCTCCTTCAATAGACACATGACATGTGGCCACAAATGCGAGGGAGAGTGTGCCGAGTTCATGAAGGATTCGTCTTACAACTGATTAAAGATCGAAAGGGGAGAAGAAGGCAGCAAAACAATAACATTGGGGTTCGAGATGGCGCCAAATGATACAAGAGAAGACAGCACATTGCATTCAAATCCTTTTTAAAAATTAGAATGCAGTTCATGTCCAGAATAGACTGAGGTAAACCTCTCTCTTTCTCGTTCCCCCCTCGATTTACATATGTACGTGTATCAACCCCTTTCTAGATCACAGCTTAGGGTTGTGTCTTAGACCCAAGATCATTACCAAGCATGATTGATGAGCCGAGCACGTTCCCTTTCTTTTCTCCCTATTTGCATAAGTCTTAAAGGTGCTGCAGTGCGTCCAGAAATTTTATTCAGAGATTAGACAGAGTTGAGGTCATGAGAATAAAGCCAAGAACAAAAAGGTTTCACAGTCAATGTAAATATTATATTTGGGTTTGTTTAAAGCGCCATCTGATTTATTTACTTAAAGTAGAATTTAAGATGTTAAACTACGGCGTATCCTCCACCTTCTCCAATATCCAGTCCATGAAGTACTGTGTGCTGGTGTAGACTCCTGGTACCTCTGGCCTGGCACAACCCACACCGTAGGAGACAACGCCAATAAGATAGAATCTCAATTGATTGCTAAAACCCTCGGTGGTCATCAAAGGACCTCCAGAGTCGCCCTGGCAGGTATCCTTGCCGCCAGAGAGCACGCCCGCACAGAGAACAGCTTGGTCGAACTGTTCCTCGGAGAAATACCGTTTCAACTTGGCATAACTGTTCCGACAGACCTCATTGCTCAAGACAGGAATCATCAGCTCATTCAACACTGTGGCAGATTCTCCACCTTCCTGAGTCCTGCCCCAGCCAGCGACAGTAGGCATCGTTCCTACGTAGGACTTGGAACGTAAGCTGGGAAAATTGGGCATACAAATGGGCAAAATTAAAGTGGTAAATTCCACATTACGCTCCAAATAGAGAATCGCTATATCGTTGCGTCCATTGTGACTATTGTACTGAGGATGAGGCGCTGTCTGAGGTATAATAAGAAACATATTTAGATAAAGAGAATCAATTGATATAAGAGGTACTTACCTTAACTATCGGTATGTCTATATGACGAGTCTCCGTATCCGTAGTCGTATCATGTTCTCCCAAACGCACAAAGGAACTAAGGAAATCAAAGCGATTAATTTCAATTGGAGTACAATATGATAATTAGAGTGCATCGATTTGTGTGGGCCAAAAAAAAATTTACAAATGGTAACCCATATTCGTAATCTACGGTCAATTCTAAGATATTTTCCGAAAGAAACCATAGTTCTAAAATCAATTCCTAGTCCCCGCTTTTTGAGTTGAAAAACGTGTTTTTTTACATATTTATCATGAATTATTACCATATCTAAGTATTTTTAGTACGATCCTGACAAGATTGGTATCAATACTCCTGTTAGAGCCAGGATTTTCAAATACAAAGACAAATTGTAAATAAAATATAATTTTCGTACTTGTAAGGACTAAAAACTCAAAAAACGGGCACTAGGAATTGATTTTAGAACTATAGTTTCTTGGTTAAAACATCTTAGAATTGAACGTAGATTGCTAAAATGAAGTACTATTTTTTTTTTTTAAATTAATGCACCCTAATGATTTTTCCAACTTACAGATTCTCTAGTATGCAATGAGCTGCTGTGACGACATGTCTGGCGGTGATCAATGTACCACCACACTTAAAGGAGAAGTCTGTTGATGCACTACCGTAACCGAGTAGAGCAATCCATGGATAGGCGCCCTTCTTGGCCTCCGAACCGCCAACGATCTTCCTGCTGCTGGTGGAGGCATAACCGCAACCTTCCTCCACGTAGGGCAAACGACGTGGTATCGTTTTGTAGTTCACTGGCACCACCGGAGCTGGAGTTGAAAGTTTCTGGCCAAAATAGGTCGAGGTCACCGGTGCAGCTGTCGTTGTTGTGGTTGTTGTACTACTTGTGGTTGTCGTTGTTGTTGTTGTTGTGGATCTCTGGGGCAGAAAGGGATTACCGCTGGGCACCGGCGTGGTCTGCGGAAATGACGCTGGATGTGCCGGCACAAATGTATCTTCTGGATGAGGGAGCACAGGATTCGGATTCGGATTCGAATTCGGACTCGTAGATCGCTCTGTAGCCGCAGTAAATTCCGGTCTAGTACAACACACCTAAGATAGAGTTATCAAAAGTTTAGTTTGGATGGAGCAGCATAATATTAGCCACATTACCACTGGATCCCCGCCAATGTTGCGTGTGCCACAGATGCGGTGCAAGGCAATCGCATAATCCTGGGCCGTACGTCTATCGGCTATATTAAAGGCCTGCAGCACCTGGGGACAATAACTGAGGGCCACACAGCTGCCCCGGTAGCTCTCGGGTGTAATGCAGCCCTGGCGATCTAGGAATAGAAAAAAACGAGAAGTTTGAGAAGACTCTGACTGTACAGCACTTTTATTTTGCAGTCACAATTTTTTGGAGTCACTATTTCGCGTTCATCACCGACTATGAAGGCAACAACGTTGTTAGTTGACACAAGTAATCTCTGATCTTTTTGAACACAAACAAAAACCACACACAGCAAATGCCGTGCTTCGAGCTGAGACGCTGAACACAACAATGTAAAATACAGTAACAACTTAAAATACACCAACAACACACACACAGTTAATAAAATTGACAATTCGCTTGCAAAAAATAATAAATCAAAAACATATAAATATTGCAATTAAATAAAGCTTTTGTTATTGTAGCTGTTATCAATGTTCGAAAGTTAATATATTTTTAGAGCCCATACTTAAAAAAAGTGCAGGGGTCTATTAAGCTGGTTTTTATTATACTTGAGTGCTAAGCTCGTTATGAAATAGCTTTTCCAGCGAAATTAAACGCGAGTTCGAGTTACGAAAGATTTTCTACAATTTTGTTGTTTGCATTAATATAAATATGCAATACATAGATGGCGAGAATTTACTGTAGCGATCTAAATTACTTGTGATTATTTCGTATTAATTGTGTTTATTTTTGATCAAGTCAACGACTCGAGACAATGAAATGGTCAATACTTATAAATAATAATTTAAAAAAAAAATGAAGTACGTATTCCGTTTTCACATACTTTGGCGGCTACGATTAAACTGCGCGATAGTGGGCGTGGCAAGGCAGGCGAATATAAGCGTTATAGTAATCACAGCACTTGACATGTCTCAAAAATCTGTCAATAATTTGTTTACAATATTCCAATGTTTATTGCATAAGCAATTGTGATGCGCGAAAACGTTGCTTACGAGTCGACAAACGTTATCAGACTGTTGACTCGCTCGATCGGGCTGGAACGAAGCTTTATATGCAGCCGATTGACAACTAGACAAGTAGAGTCTATTTCAAATGCGAGAATTATCATCATGAGCACGTTGTGTGCACGAGAATCGAGAACGTCAGTTGCATTTACTGAGAGCTCCTCCAAATATGTCAATTTAAACGCAATAACAAAATAAAAATCACCAAATTCGTTTTACAGCTCTAATTCTGTGCACATTCCCATTTCAATGATGACAAATCGAATAAAAATTGGCGTATATTCCCAATATATTAGCTAACAGTAGCAGTAGCTATAAAAAACACATTTTCATTTAAATGAATTGGAGTTTATATATAATAATCACTGCCAACGGCAGATCGCGCTAGTGACGAAAGCAGCACGATACAGCTAATATGGAAAATTTGCTTCGACTGTCCGATCAGTTCGAGTTATATACCGACTTATATGAAAATTATATAAATATTATAAGCATATTTAAAAATAAAAATAGTTCGGCAATATATAATTTTTTTATATTATATAATTTTTTATATAATTCTTTATGTTAATTTTTTTATTGTTCGTCACAAAAATGAATATCAAAAATTTTGGGGCATCTAGCCTTTCGTCAATAGACTTTTACCTCGTTAAATGTTTTTTATTGGAAGATTTAATTTATAGATAAGCAATCCAATCAGTTCTAAGAGAAATATCATCAAATATTATCCACAGCAAATTTCGGAAAAAATATTTAAAAAATATGAGAAAAAAGCTGTCAAACAGCATTCAGTTTTTGTTTATATTTTACTGCATTAGAAGATTTCCAAGCAACTCAAGTAATTTAATAAGAAATATTAACATTTATTTATGTTAATTTAAACGGATTCAACGTCATATTATACCTGTTAAAGCTGTTAAATAGCTGAGACAACTTAATTGTTGTTTGAACAGCTCAAGCTGTTATTAAGTTTTATATTTGTGATATTACATTTTCAAGTAGTATTTTTCTAATCACATATTAATAGCCCAATCCGGTATCTATCGACGACTGACAGTAATTTAGTCTTTCAAGTTAATATATTTTTTTTTAAATTCAGGGTGTATCCTCCAGTTTTTCGAGTATCCAGTCCATAAAGTACTGAGTGCTGGCGTAGACTGCTGGTACTCCCGGCTTGCCACAGCCAATACCGTTTGAGACAATGCCAATGAGATGTCTAGGAACCATTGATATTAGCGGACCTCCAGAGTCACCCTGACAGGAATCCTTGCCTCCTTCAAGCACTCCCGCACAGACGATGGCCTTATCAAACTGATCCTCGGTGAAGTTGCGATAGAACTGTGCAAAGCCGTGTCGACAAGCCTCGTTGTCGAAGACGTCAAGCGCCACTTCTTGCAGTACTGCAACATTCTTGCCACCCTCACGAGTACTGCCCCAGCCAGCAACATAGGCGTGTTCGCCCACGAAGGATTTGGAGCGTAGTTTGGGAGAGTGTGGCAAACAAATAGGTTGAAACTTATCCACGTTGCGTTCCAAGTAGAGAATCGCAATATCACCACGTCTAGTAAGACGATTAAAATGAGGATAGATCGCTGTCTGCCGAGCAAAAAAAATATATTAAAATAAAAACAAGTGATAAAGGCTATAGTCGAGATCCCGACCATAGGATACCCGTTACTTATTTCAACATATATAAAAGTACTTAACAGAAATTACTAACTAATAAAAACTACTGCATACTTTTAGGCGACTGTATTGAATAAATTGTTAAGAACTTTGGTTAGCTATTACTGCCGTTCTACTTGTCCAATCTTGCTGCGGTTACGTGAGCTAATAGTTAATATTAATAGATAATGTTAATTTCGATATAAAACTTATTGTCTTGAAAACTATGGGTGTGGTGGTTTTCCGCAATTTGCTGGGGCGGAGAAGGGCGTGGATTAAATTTTAAACAATCTGTGTGCCAAATTTAGTATCTCTATCTCCTATAGTCTCTGAGAACTAGGCGCTCACACGGACGGACAGACAGACAGATGGACAGACGGACTTGGCTATATCGACTCGGCTGTTGATGCTGATCAAGAATATATGTACTTTATGGGGTCGGAGATGCCTCCTTCTCCCTGCTACATACATTCCAACGAACACAATATACCCTTTTACTTATTGTATGAGTAACGGGATAAGTTGTTAAGTAGTTACCTTGACTATAGGTATGTCAACATGAGGACCGTCTTCATCCGTGGACACATCATGTTCGCCAAGACGCGCAAAGGAGCTAAAAAAAAATCAATGGGTTAAATTTGAATTGGATTTCAATATGAATACTTCAACTGACAGATCTTCTCGAATGCAATGAGCTGCTGTGATGACGTGTCTTTTGGTGATTAGGCTGCCAGCACATCTATGTTCGGAGCTATACTCGTCACCGTAAAAGAGCAGAGCAATCCATGGATAATTTCCCTTCTTGGCCTCTATACCGCCTTGAACTGCGAGGGGGGGTGCTTTATAAGGTGTGTAATATGCAGTTTTGTTGTAATTAACAGTCATGTCATGTTCTTCTGTGGGCTTGTAGTAGAAAATCCAATCAAGTGAATCTCCGCAACCCGCCTCCTCTAAGGTGGGCAGACGACGTGGTATGTCATCATCGTTGTTTAGCGGCACTCTTGTTGTTGTTTTCGCTGTAGTGGGTCTCTCGGTGTTTGGCCATATTACTGACTCTGGCCGCTCATCCGAATTGGTTATTGCTGCTAGAAAAGGACTCTCTTAATTTGAGTTTGATTCATACCAAAACAAAAGACTTGGGCAACGAACTTCGCTGTCATATATTTTGTTGCTTGTATAATAATTTTATGATCTAGTTGACTAGATTAAATTTTCTTATAGTATGTTACTTTCTCATACCTCCATAAAGTTTTAACTGGGCGAACGTGAGCGTCGCAAGAGACGCGAATATAAGAGTAAGCGATATCACAACACTTGGTAACAGCTGCATGATTTTATACTAACTGACTATGAAGTAGCACGATCAAGGCTTAATATGCAACCGATCAAAAAATATCAACGATAACAAAAGTAGCTTTTGGAGTGAGAATATTAAGTCAACTTATATGCATATAAGATGAAATAAAAAAATTAGCATAGATGACAGAACTGGATTCTTGCCGAATTGTATATCTATGTATTGTAGATATCAAAGCATTACTAAGATTTTGACTTATTCTGATTTACAATTATTTAATACATCCGTTAGGTCATTAGATTTTTAAGCCGGTTCCGTTTCGTATTCTATCATTATCATTGTATTGAAATAAGATTATATACAGATAATTGCATTTCTGGAGTACCGCTGATAAAAGCAAGCTAAGATATTATTTATTTTTAGTATACATATCAGTTGAATTGATTATCGCTTGTACTAAGTTCTCATGTTAATTATTCCCACTCTGAGAGCAAATTTTGTCGTTCTCGCTGATATATTTTTGTAATATAATGTCTCGATCGGGCGACTTCGTAGTCAGTTAATTTAAAATCATGAAGCTGTTACCAAGTCTTGTGTTTACAATTACCCTCATATTCGCGTGCCTTGCCAGATTCACGTTCGCACAGTTCAAGCATTATCGAGGTATGAGATACTTATACTTAACATATATCACAATGCTTAATAAAACATCAGCAATAACAATCAAGTTGCTGGGATAAAACTGAAAAATGTGTTCTATTAAAACAAATTAATGTCAACAAGTCTATTAAAATAAAATAAATGTCTACCAATGATTACATTTTTAACTTTACTTTTAATAGCTAAGTTTGTTGCCTAAGTCTTTTGTTTTCGTCTGAACAAAACTCAAAGTTCTTCCTTATTATTAATGTTTTCATGTCCCACTGTCTTCGACAGTAATGTGACAGAGATACAACAGTAAAATTTTACTTGAAAACATTTTGTTAAAACTTTATTTATTTTTCACTTCTTATAGAGAATCCTTTCCTTCCACCCATAAATGACTCCAAAGAGGTGTCAGAGCCAGTTATATGGTCAGAAACAGAGAGATCGGCAACAACAACAACGAGAGTGCCGCCAAACAAGGATGATAACATACCACGACATCTTCCCACCGTAGAGGAGGGTTGTGGAAGACTTCCTCCCGTACCTTACGTATCAGGCGGTAGAGCGGCCATCAAGGGTAAATATCCATGGATTGCTCTACTCTTTTACGATTCCGACTCCATCTTTAAATACAAATGTGCTGGCAGCTTAATCACTGTCAGACATGTCGTCACAGCAGCTCATTGCATACGAGAAGATCTGTAAGTTGAAATAATCATATTGAAATCTAACTGAAATTAATCTCTATTATTTCTTTAGCGCCTTTGCGCGTCTGGGCGAACATGATGTGACCACGGATACTGAGGCTGTTCATGTAGACATACCTATATTCAAGGTAACTACTTTACAAATTGTCCCAAGTGATTCTCTTTATCTCATTATATTTTTCTTACTCTGCAGGCAGTGATCTATCCTCAGTATAACAGTCGCAACAAACGCGGTGATATAGCAATTCTCGTCTTGGAACGTAACGTGGAAAGTTTTAAGCCCATTTGTATGCCACATTCTCTTAATCTGCGTTCTGAATCCCACGTAGGCAGCACCTCCGTTGTCGCTGGCTGGGGCAGTACCCACGAAGGTGGAAAGCCTGTCACAGTCTTGAATGACGTAAGAATTTCCGTCTTAGACAACGAGGTCTGTCGACACAGCTATGCCAAGTTGAATCGCAATTTAACCGAGGATCAGTTCGATCAGGCCATAGTCTGTGCAGGAGTCCTCGAAGGGGGCAAGGATTCCTGCCAGGGTGACTCTGGAGGTCCGCTGATGGTTAATGCGGGTCCTATGTACCTCATTGGAATTGTTTCATATGGTGTGGGTTGTGCCAGGCCAGGTATACCAGGTGTATACGCCAGCACACAGTACTTCATAGACTGGATAGTCGAGACGGTGGAGGATACGCCCTGAACTCCAAGTTCTACTTGACAAATATTATATTAAATGAGAAATTATTTCATTTATTCAATAGTTATTCTTCTTATGTAAAGCTTTCTAAATTAGCTTGAGATCGTAGGGAAAATATGGCGTGCATAAATAAAACTAAAAACCAGTTATTTCCACACAATGGATTTAATTAGACAAGCTAAAAAATAATTAGCTTACAATAGTTTCCTATACACGCTTTTTTCTTGGGATTATTCACAAAAATATTACACTCAGAAAAAAAATGAACAACAAATACCAAGCATAATTGTTTTTGTTATTGTCAAAGCAACTACATTTACCAAGGATAGATTTTAAGTTTTACAATAAAACTTTATTTTATTTTAACATTACTCTATTTTATTTATTTATGCATAGATTTATCGCACAAAGTCGAAAGTTAAATACAGTGCTCTCTATAAGGACATCAAATATTTGTAGTGCCGAAAGGCATCCAAGTGCCTGGACACAGGGTATCCAACTGTCGAGCACACTCGGCTGTAGCAGCATCGCAACGCGAGCAAAGCGAGCAGGGGCGCAGTTCCAATTAGTTTGCAAATCAGACAACAACAACAACTGAGAATTAAAAAAAAATAATGCAAGCAGTTATCAAACTTGACAATTCGTTTGCAAAAAATAACAAGGGCGCTCAGCCCCCTTCTCGCTTCGCTCGCGGTGAGGTGCTTTATAAGCCTCGATATCACAACAGTCGATCAAAAATATATCGACGACAAACAGAATAGCTTTTTGAGTGAAAAATTTGAATGAACTTGTATACATGTAGCATAAATTTATACTAAATATAAAAAATTAGCAAAGAAGACAGACAGAACTGGATTGTTGCCATATTATACATCTATATACATATATAGCCAGATATTACTTCGAATTTGCCTGACTGATTTTGATTGACCATTGGATGAGTAGATTTTTAAGCGGTCCCGTTCCGGCTTCTATTACCGACTGGAGGAAGTCATTGTGCCGATATAAAGAGGTGTGTCGATTAACATGAATAAAAATGTATACTCCACATTCAATTGCAGATCACAGTAAATTTAAAAAATACATTTTTCACAAAACAGTTTATGGTATTTCTTAAAATGTTGAGAGATTTAACCAAATGTCAAATTTATTAAATTGTATTAAATTATTTTTAGATTAAATAAAAATGCATCTTATAAATGTTATTTGAATTTGTAGGTTGCAAATTTATAAACTTAATAGTTTTGTTGAAATTGGAAATACATTTGGGACGAAAATATGTTTAAAAAAATGTTATCTCATTTGAAAGGAATTGTCTTAAAGATCTTAAGTTAGATGTATTATGTGTCAACAACCACATCATATTGATTATTTTTATTTTTATTACAAGCTCTGCCTGTATTATCCTGTATTGTCATTTATTATCCGGTTTAATTAGCTTGTTCCTAAAGCAACTAATTTTTCTAATTGTTTTTTTTATTGAACTTATATGCAAGCTTAAAGTTCTCATGAATATGATTCACGCACTGAAATCAAATTTCGCTGTTACATTTTTCATCAGTTGCATATAAAGACTCGATCGGGCGACTTTACAGTCAGTTAGAATAAAATCATGAAGCAGTTACCAAGTGTTGTGATTGCGTTTACTTTAATCTTTGCCTGCCAGATCAAGCTCACGTTCACCCAGTTCCAACGTTACATAAGTATGAGAAGGAGAAATACTTATCCAACCAATAGAATATAGAACATCAACAAAAACAATACAGTGGCTAGCATAAGGCATATTTTTAAAATGATTACAGCAATTTGAATAACAGATGCATATATAAATAAATTAAATAAATCGATATTAAATTAAATTTATAAATTACAAAGTGAACTAATTCGTTCGTTGCCTAAGTCTTTTGTTTTCGTGTAAACCAAACTCAACTTCCTTCATCTGATTTATTCTTTTATGAAGATGCGAGAATAAAGCTTTAATTAAAAATGTTTTTAAATTGTCAACTGTTATAGATAATCCTTTTCTCCCACCCATAAACGATGCGGACAGGGCCAACAAGCCCCAGGTATTAATATGGACAGACCCCGAGAGATCCCCGCCAACAACATTCATTGTAAAGCCAAGGCTCCATGATTACATACCACGTCGTCTGCCCACAATTGAGGAGGGTTGTGGAAGGATTCCCGCCGCACCGTATGTAGCAGGAGGTAGAGTGGCAAAGAACGGCAATTATCCTTGGATTGCTCTACTCATCTACGGTGAAGACTCCAACTTCAATCCCAAATGTGCAGGCAGCCTGATCACCGCCAGACATGTCGTCACAGCAGCTCACTGCATTCGAGAGGATCTGTCAGTTGAAATAATCGTATTAAAATCCAACTAAAATTAACCTCCTTGATTTCATCAGCTCCTTTGCACGCCTGGGCGAACATGATACGACCACGGATGCGGACAGTGCTCATGTAGACGTACCGATAGTCAAGGTAATTACGGTTTATGCTAAGTGATTCTTCTTATCATAATGTTGTTTTCCTGCTCCGCAGACAGCGATCTATCCCCATTATAATCGTCTCAATAAACGCGGTGACATAGCGATTCTCTATTTGGAACGTAACGTGAATAACTTTCAACCCATTTGCATGCCACACTCGCCTAATCTACGCTCCCAATCCCACGTGGGTAGGGACTCCTTAGTCGCTGGCTGGGGCAGTACCTATGAAGGTGGAAAACCTGCCACAGTGTTGCGAGTCGTGAACATTTTCGTCTTGAATAACGAGGTCTGTCGACACAGTTATTCCAAGTTGTATCGCAACTACACAGAGGATCAGTTTGATAAGGCCATAGTCTGTGCGGGAGTGCTCGAAGGGGGCAAGGATTCCTGCCAGGGTGACTCTGGAGGTCCTCTGATGACCGCAGAGTATCCTAAACTTCTCATTGGCATTGTCTCATACGGTATCGGCTGTGGCAAGCCAGGGGTACCGGGAGTCTACGCCAGCACACAGTACTTTATGGATTGGATAGTCGAGATGGTGAAAAACACGCCCTAAACTTCAAGCTCTCTGCTGTAGATTTACAGCTTATAACATACTTAATAAGTATTATATTATACGATTTTCTATTCATAAACGTTTACGTTTACTAATATTTTAAATAGTCAATCCGCTTATAGGTCCAGATAAGGATTTTTAAATGTAACATCTATATTTGTGTATGTTATAAAAAGGATTAATTTAATTTTCATGTATGCAAAAGTAAAGAATTTTTATGCTTATAAAATAATTGTAATATTTAAAATATATTTAATGGAACGGGTTAAATCAGCGCCTTCTGCCCCTATTAGAGCCTTGCAGTATCTGCTGAATCCAGTTTAAATAGCTGTTAACTCTCGTATAGACGCCTGGAAATCCTGGTCTGGCACATTCGTAACCAAAGGAAACGATGCCCAGCAAATGGTAACGATAAATGCCGCCATCCAGCTGAAAATATTATAATAGAGAAATTAAAGCTTATAAACAATTGGTGAATGCACCAAATTAGTTGTATTAAAATTACGTTTTGGGAGATGTCACTTTTTCTAAATTAGTATTGTGTAAATAAGAAACTGAACCACCTTGGGGGAATTCATGCTAATCAAGAACTGATCCGAAACTGGTTTCATATAGAGAATTATGCAATGACTCAATGAAGGAGAATGTGCAAGTGTAACTGACCTGTGGCATCATAAGTGGTCCACCGGAATCACCCTGACAGGCATCCACAGTGGAGCTGCCAGCGCAGATTAGCTGCAACAGTAAAAGACAGAGAGAGAGTGATAGAGAGATAATTATGATCATTGATCATGCTGTAATCGTAACTGTAACCTGCTCACCTTGTCGCTGAATTGCACAAACTGAAAGACGGACTTGTAGTTCTGCTCACAGCTCAGTCGCGACACGATCGGCACCTGTGCATCGCGCAGCACATTCGAGGTGTCTCCTTGATGCTTTGTTGCTCCATAACCGGCCACAAAGGGATTCATGCCCACGAATTCGTCCTCACGCTGAAACCTGCTGCCCTCGGGCAGACAAATTGGTCGGATATCGCCTGCGAAATGATGCGATTAATTAAATTAAAATGAAAATTTAGACACGTCATGCCGATGTTTATAAAATCCGATCACCGTATTAAGATTTAAAAAAAAGTATTATCAGGATGTCTACAATTTGTTTTTATAGTTACCTCCTAAGTTTTAATGATATATCTCAAGAACCAACAAGATTTTCCACTATATTCCGGGCTTCGACCGATTGGTCATATGACAGCTATATGAGATTCTACTTAAATTTTTTCAGGATATATGAAATTTACTTTAATTATTAACTCCTAAGTTTTGATATGATATCTCAAGAACCAACCAAATTTTTCATACCAAATATCGGGTTTCAACCGATCGTTAATATGACAGCTATATGATAAAGTGGTGCGATTCTTATTAAATTTGGTCAAGTTATAGAAAACACTAGCAAATAAATATTCTATGAGATTAGTTGAGTTACCTCAAGAAACAGCAAAGTTTTTCTTACTAATAAATGATTTTCTATCGGTCATAAATTTGATCAGGATTGTAAAAATAATGGCAAATTAAGAATCTATGAAGTTGGTAGACATATCTTTAAAAGAACAGAGTTTTTCGTACAAAGAATTGGTTATTAGCAAGATTTCTAATAGATCTTTAAATTATTTGCTTAGAGCTGCTACTCACCGTTAGATGGCGCCACACCGTTCAGCTCGATCAACGCAATATCATTGGCAATGGAAGCCAAATCGTATTGTTCATGAACAAAGCTGCGCTGAATGCGAAAATCGATGGCTCCCAGCTCTGTGGTCTTGGACAGATCATGGGCACCAAGTCGCACCAGAATCAGCATTGGATTGATGCAGTGAGCCGAGGTAACCACAAACTGTGAACTGATCAGACTGCCGGCACAGAGAAACTTTAATGCATTACCATTGGATGCATCGTTGTAGCCGAGAGCAGCCATCCAGGGATAGGCACCTGTGGACAAATAAATTAAAATTATAAAATATATAGTTAATTATTATCTTAGTTAAATTGTAGAATTAGGTAATTCAAAAAGAATTTAAATTTTTAATAAATATTTTAGACTTTAAAAGTCAAGGAAAAATTAAAAAAATTATAATCAGGAAGCGAAACTGTTTTAAAATAATAAAATAAACAATTTTATGTCTATTTTTATAAATAAAAAAATTGAAAATAAACTCTAATTTATAAAAAGATTATATAGTGATATTAATAATTAAATTTAAATTTTTATTTGAATATGATAAATTAGCACATATTTTAAATTTTTATAATAAAAAACAAAAATAAAATTGAACCAAGTAATGCCGTTTATAAATACACTTAACTATTTTTTTTTAATTTAAAAATAACTTTTAACTCTGATTTTTCAAAATTTGCTGTTTTGCTTACCTTTTCTCACCGGCAAACCGCCAACCACACGATTTGTGGTAGCACCACCAATACCACAACCGCTTGAAACAGAAGCAGGATTCGGAGCTGGAGCTGGTAATCCTGGCGTGGGTCGCACCACAATTGGCGCCTGATTAAACGGCGGCGTGGGCTGAAAGACAGCGACCTGCGGGGATTGAGGACTTTGTGTGGTTGCAGTTCCCAGTGGCGAGAAAGCAAAGGAACCAACGGGTGAAGTGGAGGGCAGCACATACTCCTTGGGCCTACGACTGCCAAAAGGTGCACGCTCTGTTGCACAGCAAACCTGAGAGTAGACACAACTTAAATAAGCTCCAACTCAATAGGTTATCTTTTCAGTATTACCAGAAAACTGGAGCCATCAAAACCACAAATGGATTGACCCAAAAACGTTTGGAACTCGCTAGTGACGCTGCCGGCATGATACTCCTCTATGAGATGTGCACAGGAGGTAAGAGGCAGACAGCTGCCGGAACGGGAACGTGCATCGTAACAGCTCTGGATCTGGGCTATAAAAAAAGGGAGCGCAGCTTATGGATCAGGTTGCGGTGGGTGTTGGGTGGTGTTTAGTTGGTGCAATGATTGTCAATTGCCAATTGTTGGATTAATAATTTATTGCGCATTTAACTACAACTATTGCAGGGTATAGAAATCAGGAATTGTGACTGGGATTAATTGGAATCCTGGCCAGCATGCCGTCGACGACGACGTCGAGCTGCATTTAAGGGCACGAAGATCATCATATCCGAACCGATTGACAAAGTGGAGGCCACAATTGGTAGATTCTGCGCCTGCTGCTGCTGCTGTGGTTGCTGCGGTTGCTGTGATTGCTGGCGAGGATCAATGCAGGGGCAATCCGGCAAAGGACGCACTCCACCAGGCAGACAAACAAATGGTTGTGGTGGACACGTTGTCACGGGTAAAGTGGTGGTTGTTGTGGTGCTCGTGGTGGTTGATGTTGTTGTGGTGCTGGTGGTCAATGGCGGCGTCGGTTGAAACGTCGGAATCGCTGCAGACGTGGACGAGGTGGGCGTTAATGTCGCTGTCAGCGGTGGAAATGTATAGACGGGATAATAACCTGTCGGATACACTGGACACAGGCCCTTAATGCTCGCCAAATACGATAGAAATGGCCAGAAATAGACCCTCACACAAAAGTCCTCCAGTAACATGGCCAATAAAACAAGTATACAGCCGTCCAGCAATATCAAATGTTGGCCAACAACTGAGCCAACGTTTTGGCTGGCGACAATTGCAGCAGTCAGCCAAGTGAAGCGTTTTAATATTTATGAAATTATTCAATTACAGCACAATTAATGCGTTTCAACGTTTGTTGACTTTTGGCCCAAAGCATTGCAATTATCTGCAGATGACCGCGGAGCGTTGAGCGGATGCCCATTTGAACAGGAACGGTTCAGCACAAACACTTTACTTAGTGAAAACTGGAGATATAAAATTTTGAATTTTCAAAATATCAAAGGGGGGACCCTTACCATCGAAACCATGATCTAGAGGAAAATAATTTTTTTACAAAATTAATTAAATTTGAATGCAGAATGAATTAAGATGCCAAACCATAATCAAAATGACATTCCGCTTGAAAATCGGTTCAGTTTTGACTGAGTTATGAAGTTGGAAGTTGGTCAAATTTAGGATCTAACAACTTTACAAGTCAAAATTTTTGTCAGATTTGACATGATTTTTGACAGAAATTTGAAAGGTCTCAGAAGCAAATTTAAAGTGTTGTTTTATACTAATTACGATATAAGAAGTTGATTAAAAGTGAAATCTTGAGATTTAAAATTTTCAATTTTCAAAATATCAAAGGGGGGACCCTTAGCATCGAAAACGTGATCTAGAGGAAAATAATTTTTTTTACAAAATTAATTAATTTTAAATGCAGAATGAATTAAGATGCCAAACCATAATTAAAATGACATTCCACTTGAAAATCGGTTCAGTTTTGATAAAGTTAGGAGTGTTTGAAGTTGGTCGGGCTTTGACTTTTGAGAGCTCGAAGTTCTTAAAAAAAAGCAATCACTACGGTACAACTCAACGAAAATAATATAAGTTTACGTTGTTGTCGCTCAAAACCTGTTTGCTGTAAATAAAATAAATTTGATATAGCATTATCCACACTTTATACACTTGGTTTCCACTCAGTGTAGAATGCGTGCCAAGTTGTGCCTGACTCTAGCTGTTTGCTATGAGTAAAAGATCTTCCATCAATCATACTGAACTGGTAAATCCCACTCTCCCAGATTCTCTTTTCTCTCTATTGTTAGTATCATCAAATTAAAATAACTGGGCCACTGACGCTTGACATCCGATTAGTTTCGACGTCCAGCGATGTCATCGATGGTGTTGTAGTGTTTACATGACACACATTATTATTTCCCCAACAATTGTATTATTATTTATTCATTTGTTTATGTTTGCCACATTAGAAACACAACTCATTTGACGCGATCATAATCTGTCACATTCAATTTGTTTTCAGATCGTATAACACTTACAATTTACTGAATTTCCGATTGAAATTAGAGATACTATGTATATCCAGAATTTCGTAAAGTTCTCCATAGCTTCTGCTCGTGTGAAATGCCAAGTTACACTGAATTATTCCATCTCAATCTGTCGAGCAAATAAACAAAATAGAGCTGAAAACAGTTTTAAAATATGAATGATTTAATTGTCGTAATTTTCGAAATTAAATTAAATAACCTTTATAAATGAATGTGAATTAAAAGTTCGGGTAAAAACGGATCACGAATCGCTTGAACTTGAATAAAAAAATAAGGTAAAGCACCTGATGAACCTATGACCGGAAAGGGGTTCAAACTGGGTACAAGGTCTATTGGAGAATTATTTCAATACACATTGGATTTTTTTGGGTTAAGGGATGGAAGTTAGTAAAAATTAAAAATAAAATATAGGAATGAATTAGGAATGATTAAACTTTAAATTTTAAAGAATTTTTACGAAAAGTTTGAAATTAAAAATGAAAAGATTAAAGAATTAATCTAATATTTAAAATTTTTAGAAAGATTCGAAACAAAAGTTTTATAATTTTCGGATGCGCTTATTTATTGACTTGGGTTCTTAGGCACATAGTTAAGTTGTTACACTGAGAGAAACGAAACGGAAAACTCCTCTAAATCTAAATGCCGACTACGACTACCTCGTGTACTCGAACATACAATATACAAATATACAGTGAATAATTACTATATAGAGCATATACATTATAATCATATTGGTAGATTGGTTCGCCTAATTGAGTTCTCGTTGTCTATTCCCTGTGCTTGCAGTCCAGAAATAGTTGTGCCTGGGATTGTACAAATCGAAAGATCTCCAACAACATCTCATTGGATGTCTTGCAATTTCCCTGCTGCGACTCAAAGAAGCTGCTTGCTCCGGTCACTCCAGCCCCGCCCACCGATCGCTTTCCCCAGTCCGGTGAGAATGTTAACTGCGAATTTATTAAAATATTAAAATGTTGAGAGATTCTTTGGGAAACTTACTTGGCATTCCACGCAGGCCAACAGGAAGACGAGCACGGTTGCAATAAGGACTTCACGCTTGGGATTCATGATGTCTTCTGTGGATTTTGCAGTGGCTGCTGCTGCTTTTATACCCAAGTTACATACTTGCCACATGCCACACGATGCCACATTCGGTTCAATTAATTTGGCACTTCTAAGGATGCTTCGGAATAAGACAACAGACGCAATCTGTTGCTCTCTGACGTCAGAATAAAACAAGCAAATCAATTGTAGCTTTAATATAAAACTTTAAGTCAAAATAAATATTTTTCGAAAATTTTTAAAAATTTACTTTACTGTTTTCCAAGAACTTTAATCCCAAATTTGTACATTTAACTAACTCTTGATATCAAATTTAATTACGAGTATATAAACCCAACTTGAGATTTGATTTTTCGGAGTTAAAGTATAAGTTTCACTCCAAAATAATCTAAATTCGTGTGTTCGTTGGTTTCTAATTAGTAACGTTCCCTTATTTCCTTGCATAGATCTATCTGTGAAAAAAAAAACTACAGTCAAAGTGTCATATCTTTTCTCTGAAACGGTTATAAAAATTAAATATATAACAATAATTTTTGGAAGCATTTTGATTTGTATGTATTTTATTAGAATTGCGCATATATTTTGTATTAAATATATATATAAGTATATATAAATATATTATATAAATTAATAAAGGCTCGTTAAATGAAGCAGGTGTCGAGTTAAAACAAGAATACATAATATTTAATGTAATAAACACTTTCGTTTCATATACGATAATAAAAATAATTATGTAAAAATACACAATTTGTATAAAAAACATAGAATAAATTTAAGAGATTTACAATTATTATTGTATTGTGCGTTTTTGTATCGTTTACAAATATCAATTCTTAATTATTGACAAAACATGTTGTGTTAATTGTTTTGTTGTTGTTGTTGTTGCTGCTGTAGTTGTTGTTATCAATGCGCTGACTAAATGCAACGAGAACGAGGCACTCAATTTGTTATTAATTAAACACAACACAATCATTGATAACAAAATTGAATTATAAGCATTATATACATATAGATATATTTTATGCATATATAATTATGTAATTGTTTATATATATTAGTAGTAAATAACAATACAAATTACAATAACACATTACTTTTGGCTTAATCAAAAACAAACATTCCAACGTATGACAAACTTGGCTCAATTATTGCATTGCATTTGATAATTTAATATAATTTCATTACATTTCATTTCATTTGATTTAATCGCATTAAACAAATCGCTTTTCGCACACAATTTCTATTAAATTTCACAACTTTTAACCATAATACACATAATAATAAAACATTTTGTCCTTAATTGTTGCCGTTTGATCAACAAATAATATTACAAAAATATATATATGTTTGTTTGTTCCTATGTATGTATGTATGCATGTATTTATAAATGTTTATGTATGTATGTATGTTTTTATATGTGCTCTCTGGGAACGCAAGGACATTGTTTACTTGAGTTTCATTTTGCTTAATTTGTTAGTTAGTTAACTGGCGAGCTGGGCGTGGCACTGCAACTGATTAGATTCGATTCGATTCGTTGATGCTACTACTGGGCGGGCAGGTATAAAATGCATTATGTTTCTGGGATTATGGATTGATCTTGATCGAATATCTATATCTCAGTCGTGGCGCAGTATTACATATTAATTAAAATTTGGTGTTATACTCGTTACATTCATATTCTCCAATTATTATTGGTGTTGTTGTTGTTGATCGCCAGGAGATTCAACAAGCTGCTGCTGCTTACATCAGACAGCACTTCTTCTTGCCCTTCTTCTTGTAACCCTCCTCGATGTAGGGTCTCTCGGCTATTTGAAATTTACGCACAATGCGTACCAATTCATGGAACGCCTGATCGACATTGACACGCAACTTGGCACTGCATTCGATATAGGGTATCATTAGATTTCTGCTGGTATTTTGCGCCTCCTCCAGCGACACCTGACGCTGATGCTCCAAATCGCATTTGTTGCCCACCATCAGCATGGGGAACTCATCGCGATCCTTGACACGCAAGATTTGTCGCTGAAACTTTGGTATCTCATCGAAGCTGGAATGATCATTCAGGGAGAACACTAACAGAAATCCCTCGCCCGAACGCATATACTGCTCCCGCATTGCACTGAACTCCTCCTGTCCGGCCGTATCCAGTACTAAGTAAGAGGAATGATTGATTAATAAACATTTGAATATATTTATATATTTCACAGTTGTTTCAGTAATTGTTTTGACAAAATAAATCATAATTTTTATTTTTTTATTTAAAATTTGTATCATTAAATGAAAAATGTTTAATCAAATATATAATAATATTTGAATACTCCCAGAATTTTGGACAATTGTTTTCCTTTTGATAAATATTAAAATTATCTTTATATTTTATTATGTTAATATGGACTGAAATTTACGTTTCAAAAGTTTTAAAACTTTTGTCAACCATAAATAAACAAATACAAATTTGCGTACTTAAGAAATTTTTTAAAATTTAACTCAATAAATCTTAATTATTTTTTTTAACTGACTTAAAAAAAATTATAGCAACTATAATTAAATAATTTTTTTTTTAAATATGTGATTTGTTTTCTGTTTTATAAAACAATTACTTGACCAACTGTATATAAAAATCGCAGTTACTACTCACTGTCCAGTTTGGCTGGCACATCATCTATGACACATTGTTTTGTATAGGAGTCCTCGATGGTTGGATCATAATCCGTCACGAAATAGCTCTGAAATTTAAAAGGAAAAACCAAAAATGTAAATTCATTCTGTTTTCTTAGTTATCCCAAAGTGTTTGTGGATCTCTTTTTGATTTGTTTACACACAGCGACGCCACTTTTATCATCTTAAGCTAAAACAACAAAAACAACAAGAACAAGAACAAAAACAAATCTACTAGACTCTATATCTAGATCAAAATCGTTGCATATAAAACAAATGTGTGTGTACACAGTGTACATTTGTACATACAGTTGAAGAAGAAAGTATGTGGATAAAGTCAAAATTAGTAAAAATAAAACTAAATTCAATAAACATTATTTTGTTTCTTTGCTTTAAAAAGGATTAATATAAAAAGCCATAAAAAAAATTATATTTAACAAATTGAACAATATTATTAAATGATATTTAAATTTGTTATTTTGTTATTTTGCAATTATGTTTTTAGAACTTTGTAAATTTTTGATTTTGTTCAGAGACTTTTTTAACCAACTGTATGTATAAATGTGTGTGTAAATATACATATGAATGGATGTGGCATGGGAGAAGAAGGAGGAGGAGATGTAGATGACGCAAATAACTATAAATAAATGGCAACGGCCGCCGCGCATTGAAACACACATATTCTGAATGGTAGCGACGGACGGACAGACGAACGGACGGACAAAGAGACCGTGGTCGTGACCATGACGAACGATCCGACCTCAGCTCCATACACACACACACACACACACACACACAGAGCCATATAAAGAAACCGCAACTCCAATTTAAGGTGCTCCATGGGGAACCGCCCTATAACCATGCTCATATTCGCCGTAAAATTCAATTTACATTTGTATGTGTGTGTGTGTGTTGATTTCGCTGCAGCTTTTAGTGAAGATGATCTATGCTTGAAAATATGTAGCACACACATATGCATACATACATACAATGTATGTATTTCCAAATACATCAACTAGTTCACTCTTTCGCTTGTTGCTTTTGCCAAAACAATGCTCCAGCCCACTTGTTACGTTCCCCTCCCCTCTCTTCCACACTACTATGCTCTCATAGTGATGAGCTACTTTGACATTCGCATATCTACATAAGTACATATGTATTGCATGTTTATCTGTGTCACAGATAAAAGTCACTGTTTTTTTTTGTGTATTTGTTGCGACTCCAAAATCACAATATCACAAATGCTCAGCACTTTTGGTTTTCCGACAGCGACAACGACGACGTCACCAGCTTATTCCTGATTCTCTGTTCTCTCTCTTCTTCCTTCTCACCTGTATGAATTGTATCGTTATTGCGGACTTTCCAACGCCGCCGCCACCGACGACCACCAATTTGTACGTTTGCATCTGCATTTTATGCCTGGCTGTCGTTTAATTATTTCTTATTTTATTCTTATGCCGTCCGCGAAAAAAATTCAACTAGAAAATACACCAATGTATCAGCATAATCGATTTAACGATAAGCAATAACATATCGGCTAGAGTAGGGTTGTTGATTAAGTAGATATCGATAAATTTTGGCAATATTTTTTATATACCACGATATTATTTAGTATAATTGTGTAATATTTTTAAACGTTGTTTTTACCTTTGCAGCCACTTCATTTTATTTTTGTAGACAAGAAACTATTATCGTTTATGCTGTTTTCAAATCATCGATATATTCTACAACTATCGCACGACTGGCGCAACTTTCAAACATTAATTGAAGATCAAATAAAGTGTATTTTGCATTTATTTAAAATGTGTGAGCTTAAAATTAAAATGAGTTAGTTTTAATGGGAAATGCGACTGCTAATGAGACTCAGCGACCATGCAAAGCCGAGCCAGCAAGCTAGTTAGCTGCAGAAGGGAATTACAACCGTCCACAATCTTCATGTGTGTAATGCCAATCTCTCGAATAAAGTTCAACTTCATTTGCTCATCGACATTCAGGCGTTTGCAGACACGAAATATGTTGCCAATAATATCCTCAGGTGCATAGCCAAGGCGCCACAGTTTGGCTAATATCTTGTATGCCTTGTGGATGTCATTGGCGGCACAATGCTGCAGCATGTCCTGGAGCAGCATGGGATGCGGTTCATCGCACACCTTGAACACATTTGTGCCCGTTATATCACCAAATCCCTGTGCCGTCGACTGCAGATTGTTGAGTGCCTGTCGCATGTCACCTTGGGCCGTAAATACGATCGCCTCCAGTCCATCCTCCTCATACTTGAGCTGCTCCAGCTGACACACTTCGATTAACTTGGCCAACACCTGGGCATCCGACAGCTTGGTGAATCGCAGCATGGCACAACGCGATTGTATTGGTTCAATGATCTTCTCGCTCGTATTACAGGCGAGTGCAAATCTTGTCGTATTGCTGTAGATTTCCATGGTACGACGCAGAGATTGCTGTGCACCCTCCGTCATGCTGTCCGCCTCGTCCAGGATGACAATCTTATGCCTGCCGCGGGGCAGCGTTACTTTCTGCTGGGCAAACATCTTGATCTTGTTGCGAACCACATCAATTCCACGCTCATTGGAGGCGTTTAATTCCAGCACCGCATCCTTGTAACTCTCCCCCAGCAATATGCGGGCCAAGCACTGAATTGTTGTCGTCTTGCCCACACCAGGTGGTCCCTGTCATACCATTAAATCACTTCAATTAATTTATCTTTTCAATTATTCCATTCCCTTACCGCAATAATAATATTGGGTGAATTTCCCTGTGTGGAGAAAACAGATAAGCGCGCCACAGTATCCTCATTGCCCACAATTTCCTCAAACTTGACTGGTCTGTATTTCTCAATCCAGGGCAAATTGTTGCGTTTATCCACAACCACAACTTCTGGCTCTTCCGGCATGATTTTAATTTAATTTAAGTTTATTTGGCGTTTGCATGCATAAAACGCGGGATGATTACTAGGGCTGCAGTACAATATATCAAATTTACTTTTGTGCGATAGTTGCAGACCTTCTCAGTGTTTTGGTATTTTTAAGCTACTTATAGCAGTCAGCTTTTTGTTATGCAGCAAATCGTTACATATCGATGCTTTAATCGTAATATCGAGCAAACATTATCGAGTAGCTGACGTCGATGCCGATGACAGTTGTATGCCCGGTATCGATAAGTGTAGATGTAGAAAAAAATAAAGTGAGAATATGGCGAGTTTTGAGGGCCAGCAAGAAAATTATTCGAATGAACCAGCAGGTATGCATTAAAAACATATAATGCCCCCACAAATTCAACTAGCAATCGTGCGCGTCAATGACAAGTGCAAAAAAGTATCCATCAATACGTGTAACAATGAGTTTAACAAGCCCCAAAAATTATTGGTCGATTGGGCAGAGTGAGCGACCAAGACAACGACAACGACGGCGACTCACACTCAAAAGCAGCAGCAGCGAACGATGAGAAAAAAGAAGAAGAAGAAGCCAGAAGAAGTGTTTTTGCCTTCATATCGGGTGAAATTTGCCCCCGTGTGTGTTTGAGTTCTACTGTGTGCTCGATGTTTTTGGATTCCTTTCCCCACCAAAACGTCAACCGGAGTTTTGAGTTATAAATAAATGCGTTCAAAGTTTCCAGAGGAAAAGCATTTTCGCTGCTGCTGCTGCTGCCGTCACCGCCGTTCACAGTCATCGTGAGACAGCAGCTGCGCTGCAGCTGAACATTTTTGTTTGTGTGTGTTTGGTCATGCTTACCCCCTCTCGCCCGCCCTGTCGTCGCTCTCTATCGTCGTCAGCCGATTGAGTAAAATGCGTGTTTTTTCTCATTTTCTTTTCCTTGCCCTACACAAGTGCAAAACAGAAGCCGATTGATTTTATTTTCTCATCCGACTCATTATTGATATTCCTTTCATTTTTGGCCTTTTTTTGTGTTTGATTAATTATTGCAGTGAGTGTTTATTAAAGCAAAAATTGGTGGATAACTTATTGCAGTTAACAAGCACGTTTCTATTTTTCTTTCTTACGAAACGAAAACACAGCAAACTAGAAAACTGGAAAACTTGAATGTTTATATTGACTTGCACTTTATTTACTTTCAGTGGAAAACATACCCAAACGACCCGAGAGCCGAGAGGGAAGCGCAGAACGAAAAGGTAAAGCACAAGAAATAAATATAAAAACAAAAATAAAAGGCATTTTTATAGTTTTATCTGTATGTGTGTGTGCGTTTGTATGTTATATAAAAGTTGGCATAGACGACTTTTGCACGCTCTTACTGCCAAACAAAATCTCAAACTAGTCGAGCGAGCCCGACTGTGAGAGACCCTGTAAAAAACTTATACATTATTCAAATCACTGAAACGTTATCTTCATCTTCTTCATTTGGTTCTACACTTCATAAAATTGTTTCTAATGTAACTTTCGAGTATTTTATTTGATTCAAATACAATTTATAAGACATATCGATCTTAAAATACTTATGGTCATAGCTCTTAAAATGCTCAAGTAATTACTTTTTTAGAATTAACATAATTAAATTTTAAAGAATTAGCAATTCTCTCATTTTTTTAATATTAAGACTATTTAAGACTTTTCCTACCACTAAATATGTTGTTTAAATTTTTATCTACTCTAAATATTAAGCTGGAATTTTAAAATACAAGTACAAAATATGTAGTTGGGATTTTTTTCTTTTAAATATTGATATTTTTATCTCTATTAATTATTTAACTAACTAAATTAAATAATTGTTTAGTGACGCTGATTTAGAACATGTTACTTCTTCTTTCTGTAACTGTTGTCAAACTTAATAGATCCTTTGTAGTTTTGAGGTACAGGGTCTAAAGATCTCAACGCATTCACATTCTTCTGCCAAAGTTAATGCTGCTGCCTCTGTCACTGTCTCAGTCGCTGCCTACACAAACTGCACTCAGGTGGGCGACCTTAACAACAATCTGAGAGATGCGAATGCTCAAGGTAGTTGACATTCTTCTTCATCTTCCGCTTCCACCTGTGTTATTCCACCTGTCGTCGCATGATCAACACTGTAACACCAACAACTGATAAGAAACTCGCTTCTTATCTCAGTATTCTCTATTACATATCCAATTTATGTATGCGACCTTGTTTGATGATAAATTTCCATCTGAAAAAATAATAGATTGGCCATGAATCAGTGACAGTTGTGTTGTGTCTGTTGTTGCAGGTTGCAAGTTGCAGGTTGCAGCATTAGCTGTTTTCAGTTTGCTGCTTTGTTGAACAGCGTCATGACGTCATTAAATTCCATAACTAACACTACAACGATAACGACTCTATAACGATAGCGTCGCTTTCGATTGCCGATTACAATGAATGCGCAGAAAGTTGACCAACATTTGACTTGGTCGATTGTTTAATATTCTATGCTTTTTATTGTTGCTTCTGTATTTTTTATTCAGTTTTTTTTTTTTGCACGGCGCACCAATGTCATTTTAATAAAATTGTGCGCTTACATTTTTCTTTTGCCTTATTTGCGCATCTGGGGGCGACCTGTGTATGAGTGTGTGTTTGTGTGTATGAGTATGAGTATGCATTGTTATTGTAGTTTGTTGTCAATTGACCCATATACATACATAGTGCGCCACACAACGGTCGATGACGTCAGTCGGCTGTAAAAGTCGCCGGCAAATGGCAAAAAAAAATATAAAAGCATACAGTAAGTCAAGTACTTCTTTTGACAAAGTAAAATGTATCTCTATTTTAATTTTATTTTGTAAAAAATAATTACATTGATTATTTTTCTGTATCTTAAGTTCTAGGAACCATATGACATATGTGATATTTATATTTATAAAACAAAATTATCTAACGCTTTCATTAATTTTTCATGAACATTTTTGGACAAGGTATAAATTCAGATATTCCCTCAGCAATTGTTATAAAAAAGATTAAAAATGCAAATATAAGAAAAGGTTTATTCTTTTGAATAAAATAATTTTTATCATTTCCTCGTTTCTTTTAATTTTTTTTTATACTCATATTATATACATTTTATGGTATAATATAATATAAAATATAAAATAATATAATATAAATAGTTTAAAATAATCACATTTATTGCGTTAAATTATTTTCAAAAATCTGTATGCCATTTTTTCTCTGTTCAAACAACTACTTGACATACTGTATGCTCAAAGAGAGTGTTAAATAAAGCTGGAGCTTTATTGATTTCGTCTACAGGTAGCAAAAGTTGATGATTAAAACTTGCAGTTACCTGTGAAATATGAAATGTAGAAAACCACACCCCACCTTACTCCTTATTTACCAATATCTATTGCTTTCACAGTGTCCAAAGATCGAGAGGAGAAACTGAAATATGCGCGAGATCGACAAAATGAGGAGCGACAAAGAAAGATCGAGGAGCTGCGAGCTCAAGCGGAGGCGGCACAAAAGTATCGCGAACAGAAGGAGGAGGAACGACGACGTCGCATTGAGGAGATGCGAGTGCGGGATACAGAGAAGCGTCATCAGGTTGAGGAGCGCAAAAAGGCCATTATTGAGGCCGAAAAGGAGCGACGTGAATATATTCTTAAAAAGAATCAGGTGAGTTATTCAACAGAGTCAAATATTTTCTTAGTCAATCAACTCTCTCTTTCTATATCTTTTAAATTAGGATCGAGAATCGCGAATAGAGACAAAGAAACGCGATAGAAACTCAATTGCTTTTGCTTTTGGCTCATCAACGCCACGTTTATTGGATGTGCCGGCTGATTATGGCCTGGTATCGCCCAGCACCTTTTGGAGTCAGCGACGGTATGTGTTTTGGCCATATTCCCATTGGAAATTATTATACTCTTGCAGAGGGAATTTCGCAAACATCAGTTATTGTGCAAATTAGCCTTTCAGCTTTGAATATATTAATAAGTAAACAAGGTCCAGATCCGTCTTTTGGAAGCTGACAGTAAATATGGTCGGAATCATCATGATTTGAAAACGAAACTCTAAAAAATTTAAATAAAAATTTTGTTGCTTCTTGAGATATCTTAACCAAACCCACAAATTGTTTATATAATAATATTTAATACATTCCGACCGAACTTAATAAAATAGGACTACTATATTACATAGTTCTTATAGGACCTATCAGTAGAATATTAATCTTTAGTATCGAGTATATTATAGAGATATTTCAACAATTTTTTCAGTAATGTATATTAGGTATTGTCTTTTGATCTGACTAAATTTTCTTAAGATTCGACCATTATACCATATAGATGTCATTGGCATGATTGAACTTGTATGCCATTTTTGTAGGCTTTTCAGAAATTTTAAAGAAATTAAGGAAACAAATGTTTTTTTTTTAAGAATTCTGTAATGGTATTAAGAATTCCTTTCTTGTTTGTTGCAAATCGGTAATCACTCAATATTTTGATTTACAGATCAACATCCATATCGAACGTAGCGGGCGCCTCGCTCTCACGTCGAAGTTCCGAGCGTGAACTTGCCGATAGTGGTGCTAAGAAGCGTACCTCCTCATCCACGGACAGACACGATGGTGAGTTTAAATGTTCAACTCGAAAGCGATCGAACTGCCCTCTTCTACAAAACACTTGACACACCAATACACCAAACACAAAGAACACACACAGACACAGACACCCATAATCTTAAATACATATTTATTTTGCAGTTAATGTTATTTTAGACTCAGTTTTGTTGTAGTATATATCTCTCTATATATATATTACGTACTCTAAATGTACCCAATTCCCACGTAACTGTGAACTGTTGCAGCTGTGTGTTAACTTAACTGTACTCTATTTCCCAACAACAACTACAAGAACAAGCAATCACATTTTCTTTTTTCTTGTTATTTTTTTTCTTTTGATTTGCAACAATATGATTTATCACTTACAAAAACAAAAAAAAGCACAGATGATCATGTTATCACGATCTTGAGCCTGTTTGCCTGCCTCTTCTTCTTGATTATTCTGTTAATTTTATCATCATTATCTTTATATCTCTGTACAAAAAATCGGGCCATTTATTCAACCAATACATACAGATCATCGGCGCAAATCTTCGTCCATGTATGAGGTGTTCAATTGGGGCTATTCAAATGATGAGCCGCCCAAGAGATTTTCCCTCTCGATCGCTGGCAGCGAGATCAATATTGATGGGCCAGCGGCGTCTAATTGTAGAACGCCCAACGCTCAAAAATTGACTTCCACAACAACAACACCAATAACTACAACAACAACTGCGCACAGACATAATATTGCAACAGCTGCTATCCACAACAGCAACAACAACAACAACTACAACAATAACTCATATCGTAAGGGTGAGGGTTCCTACTCTTCTTCTCTAGTCTTCTTCTACTACTACTCCATAATTCTCTTGATATTGTTTCTTGTTTATTTTTGTTCAGTAAATTGAATTATTGTTTGTTGCCCTTTAACCTCTGTAAAAGCTCTTGCTGTAAGCTCAATCCCTAACCAAGCATGCGCCCAGTTTGCATGATCTCTAATAATACCAATCAGATCGGTCCCTGTAGAGCATGGAAACTATCGATAGTAAGGCGATTATCTGAAGTTATCAAATTTTTTAATATTATTTTTTAAGTATTATAAATATAAACAATCGATAATGATATCGATAAATGTATATCGATTTACCGTTATCAATTGTATTAATTATTTGAAATGCTCCCTCATCGAACAATATTTCGATATTTCTACAACAATTAGTTTTCGTTAGTTATCGATAATTGCATTAAATATTTCATAGCTCACAATCGAAATGCATTTAAAACTACTACAATTAACCTTAATAGCAAAAGACCCCTTGATTAATCGGAATGCTTTTAATACTACCATAGCTAACAATTAATCGTTTGTATTATCGATAGTTTTGCAGCTATTTTTATCGGTATTGTGCAGCCCTAACTTGCCTGACTCCAATTTATGATTCCTCCACCCTAGCGGCGGCCCCCACAACAGCTTTATTTTTTCTACTCTTTATTCCCCGACTTTAGTAGCTTTCTCTCTCTCCCCCTCTTTATACATACAACTCTCTCTCTCGGCATGGTAATTGCTTTAGCCGTTGCTTTTGGTTTATCGATGATACATTTTGCAATAGTTTAATAACCAAGTCACAAAGTCCAGACATATTTTTGATCAATCCAATACCAAAACAAACAAACCAAAAAAAAATATCCAAAACCACAATTGCAGAAGATATCGTTGACACATCACAGAACATTATGTTCCGAAGCGTTTACCGCAGGAAAACGGACCTCATGCCGACAATACCCAGCCCCCGAGATGGGCACTACGGTTCGCGCAGCTCACTGAGCACCACGCCCAGAACCCCAGGTAAGATCGCACCCAATTCCACTTATATTCCCAGCCACACCCCTTCTGCCTACTCTCTCTCCCACCCATGCGAACAACAATTGTTATCATCAAGAAACTTTATCATCATCATCATCCTTAAGCAGCTTCATGCGATGTTATATCATCTACATAAGTATATCTACATCATGATATCATGACAACATTATTTTCATCCATTCGTTCAGTTCAGACATTTGTAGGTTTTGAGCCCAACAACAACGACAACGATGACAGTGAAATTATAAAACGAAGGCGGATTTATGTGCGATTCTCTCTCTCTCTCTTCCCTTGTCTTTCTCTCTGCCTGTTGCTTTGTTACTTTCTTGAGCAGCAGCTGGACATATGAGTTTTATCAATTTTGTAGCACCACTCCTAACAACCACAACTTCACACACACACACTCACACGCACAAAAAATATCAGAAATTAATACCAGGTTCGATAGTTTTTAATTTTTTTCTTCCATTATTTGATGAGTTATTTTAAAAAATTACTTAACTTACTATAATACATGCATATGAATTTGCATATCTGTATTAACCAGCTTTTAAGTTTAACAATCCTGAATTAAATTAGCTGTATAAGGGATAAAATCTTATATATACCAACTTTTGATGGAATATCTTAAAAACTAAATTCTTTTTCTTAATATTTATCATAAAAATGAATTTTAAATCTTATTTTTGATCTATAAAAAAATTAGGAGTTAATAATTAGTTGCCAAAATATAGAAAAATACCAAGAAACAAAATTTATTAATAATAAAATAAAACATTTTTTTTAAATTAATTTATTATTTAATCAATTATAATTTAAAACTTGTAAGCTTTACGCTTTATGGAATTTACAGATACTTTACATTTCTAAATGATAACGAATTTTACTGTTTATAACAATACTTTGGTATTAATCTCTGATTAGAAGTACACACGAATTCATTTTGTAGCGCAGTGTTGTATCCATTAGTGTGACGTCTTCTGTAAATAGCTGCATAAGGAACCACAAATAGCACCACCAAAAAACCACAACAAACAACCACAACAACAGCTACAACAATGTTGCTGTTTCTGATTTCGTTTCTGATTCATGAACACTTTCTGAACCACTTTCCACTTTACATATCAACAACAACCAACAACTACGACATCGACAACAACAATCAGGACGCGCCTATTCGATGAATCGCTTGGATCAACTGGCTCAGCCAATCCGACGCAATGGTGAGCATGTACGCTCGGTACTGGAACGGGAGCGACGTGAACGTGAACTGGAGATGTTGGATGAGACGGCTTCTTTGGGTGGCGGCATAAGCGGTCGACGTATCCAATCCGGAGCAGCAGCTGCACGTGGCAGACGTGGTGGCAGTGCAAGCGGTGGTGCTAGTGGTACATCCACTGCGGTTGGCGCAATGTCCAGGAGCATGACACATCTGGCTGCTGGCGGTGGTCAAAGGGAGCGTGGAAAGTATTCACTTGGTGGCGGCATCTCGACCAGTTTTCGACCATTGGGTAACGGTCAACGTGACTCCAGTAAAAGCATGACACAGATTAGTTATTCCTGGTCGCAAATTGGCACAATAAATCCACATGATAAGCAACAACAACAACAACGCCAATCGAATCTTGGCTTACAAACGAGCGCAACTAAAAAATATCTTCAATCATCATTTGCCTCATCCCTCAACAATGCATCCTATGCGACAGCGTCAGCGAATGCAACTAGGCGTGCCCAGCAACAATATACAACTACTACTAACCCACACAATTACCACCACCACCAACAAAACCACCACCACCACCAACGTTATCTCGATCTCGATCCAAACTCATTGTTGCTCATGAACTCTTCTAGTTTGTTAGTGAATGCAGGTGTGTGCGATCAAAAAACCCTCAAAAAAAAAAACAATAAACATACGAGCAACCCAACAACTACTCCAAAAAAAATTACCACCACACTACACCACACACCAGAAGAAAATTCACCACACATAACCCTTTTGTAAATACATATTGAAATATAATATGGTGACATTCGCCTTTAGTTCTTCCACTTCTCTGTAAAACTCTGCTCCCATTACGTAGTGCTCCAATTTGATGCGACACACAACCACACACTCACATAATTGGCTAACATCCACACACATACACATACTTATATAGTTTGGGAAGACATACGAAGAAAGACCCATCGCAAGTTGAGCCTGGAACAAACGCCACACTATATAAGACTCTCTTGTTTAGCTCTAGTAAACTCCAGTTCATCTGAGCAACAATTTGAAATATATATGTACATATATATAACTATAGATATAGATATCAAGGCTGCTTGAAATATCTAAAAATTGTTGTCTTAAATCAATTTAACACTATACTTAAAAAATTCGTATTTAAAAAAATTCTAATAACGTTTTCTGATCTAAAGATTTCTTAACAAACTCAATTCTTTTATATCATAGTGAACCACTTTCCAAAACAAATTATTTGAATATCTGCCAAGAACTCTTATTTCTTGACATTTTTAATAAAACAAGAAGGTTTGCAGCCTTAATAGAACTCTATAACTATGTATATGTATTTATATATAACTCAGATCGGTTATCATTAAGGTGCTCGGTAGAGATTTATATTGGTTTATATTGTGTGCTGAGCATTGCCATTTGTATTCGTTTGCTTCGTATGTTTTCAATCTCAACTTTTTCATGTTTCATATATAATTATAGAGGTTAACCTCGTTTCACAACTTTTCAACACACACAGGCACAACACCCACACACACACACACACACCCACTCTATAGGTTATGCTTTGTCTTTGTCTCTCTGTCTTTGTTAACTTTTTGTTGGTTCTTTGTTTTTAACTTTGTCCAGGTATCTTTTGGTTATAATCTGTGTTTTTAGATCCTTCTTCCTCTACATTTGGTTGTATTTGTTTTTGTTTTATTCTAATGACGAAACTCTTTTGGTGACGGTCACATATCACAAATCTTTAAATCTTTTTTGGTTCTCACCTGTTTCATATTATATATAGAATATATATGAAACCCAAATCTGCTGCACAACATCAACTGCTTTACTTGTGTTAAACTCAAATTTAATTGTATTTATTGCTCTAATTTAGGCTCGCGATCTGGCAATGTGACACCTGGCGGTCATGGACATTTGAGTGGCTCACGTCCAGGCAGCGCCATGTCCACATCCACAACGCTGTCCACATCGGGACTTGTACCGAGGCGTCCAGCGACCGCAACACGCAAGCCAAGGCCAGCGAGCATTGCCGGCACCGGCATGTCCCTAGAGGGTATGATTTAAATCTAACTTCAAGCTCTATGAATTGCCTGCTAATTATATTTTTTAAATTTTTGTAGAGATTAACAAACTAAAGAGGGAGCAGAAGCCGCCGGTGAAGACAACAAATGCCGCCGCCTCGCCATCCACGTCTACAGCACAAACGACACCCAAACGAACCCCGAACCTAATGTCCACCTCAATGATTGTCACCTCCAGTTCATCGCGCATCAGCAGCGCCGAGAAAAAGACGCCATCGAAGCGGGTAAATTATTGCATCAATATATTAAGACCACAAAATATTAATTAACTTTGAGTTGTTGTTGTTTTTCCTCTAAATTAATCTTCAAATTAATGATTTTTATGATTTGACTTAATAAATAATCATTATTTTTGAACAAAAAAAAAAACTCATAAAATAATGAATATTCCTTGAGTTTTATATAATAGATTATTACTTGATTTTTATTTTTTTGCTCAAAAGTAAAATAATAAATATCATAAATAATGATTATTTCTTGAGTTTTATAATTAAACTTATAATGATTACAGTCCCTAATAATAATTATTTTTTAAGAAATATTAAACCCAAGGAATAATCATACTCGTAGCTTAATAAATTGTATTTTATTGCTCTAATGTTCTATAGTAAAACGCCAATGTTATAAATCAATTCAAGTTCAAATCACTTATAATAATCCGTTTGTTTTGTAGGAACCTCTGCTGCCCAAGGCTTCCTCCGCATCGAAGGCACAGACCAGCCGCACCGCCAGCTCGGAGCGCATTAGTCGACATGGTTTGGCCAAGGAGTCGATAAGTAAATGCCCTCCATCGATGAGCACGTCTATGATTGTGACCTCCACCACAACAGTGGCAACAACGGCAGCAAATGCAGCGCCTGTTGCCGAGCCAAAGGCAAATGGTGTGGCCAAGGAGCAGCCGGAACAGCTTAACACGGAAGTGCCCACAGCAGCAGTGGTCTCGGTCAGCAAGGCGGAGAAAGAGGCGCTAAACACTGAGAAGACGGAGCAGGTGCAGGTGCAGCAGCAGGAACAGAAACAGGAGCTGCTGCAAATGGATGTTGAGACGCAACCAGAGACAGTTGAAGTGGCACCAACAGTTGCCAATTACAGCGTGGAGGAGAAGGCAGACGAGGGCAACGAGAAACTGCCTCAGGTTGCACAAGAAACCGCTGCTAGTGGCCAGAAGAAGACATCTGCACCAACATCCCGCAATGGCAGCAAGGAGAACTCGGAGGTGCGTGAACTGACACCGCCAACAATGGCAAATCTCGTGGTCGATGGCGGAAGCAATGATTTGATGACAGCATCGATGATTGCCAAGAAGATCACAACTGAGGAGGAAGCAAAGGCGGCATTAGCCGAAAGACGACGCCTGGCCCGCGAGGAGGCCGAACGACAGGCTGAACTGGAGCGACAACGACTCGAAGCCGAGCGTCTGGCCGAGATCAAGGCCCAGGAGGAGGAAGCCGAACGCCAGCGACTGTTTGAGGAGGAATCCACACGTCTGGCCGAAGAACAACGTCGCGGCGAGGAGGAGCGTCTGCGCAAGGCTATCGAGGTAGGACCTATATTGTTTATAATACATCGAACTATCAAAATATAAATCGCATGTGATTTTTAGGAAGCACAGCAGCAACAGGAGGAGGAGCAACGCAGGCGCGAGGATGAAGAACGCCAGCGTGTTGAGCGCGAGGAGGCTGAAAAGAAGGCCAAGGAGGAGGCTGAAAAGCAGCGCATCGAAGTTGCCGAGCGTCTCAAGCGCGAGGAAAAGGAGCGCGAGGAGAGACGCAAACGGGTCGAGGCAATAATGTCGCGTACACGCAAAGCAGGCGCTGCTGCCACGCCCGTCAAGGTGAGAATCCATTAAACCTCCAATCTAAACACTCCAAATAAACTATTTTTTTTTTAAACAACTGCAGGAATCAAATGATGGCAAGATTGCGTCGGCTGCCAAAGAAAGCGATAGCAATAGCAGTAATAGCAACAGCAACAGCAACTCAACTGGAGGATCGCCCAACAGCAGCAACAGCAGCAGCACTGATGTTGCCGCAACCGCTGTGGCAAGTGTGACAGGTGTGGCAACAACTGTTGTGACAACAACAACTGTCTCAGATCAGGCCATTTATGAGCAATCGGTGCTGGACAAGGAGAATTCGCTGATTAATAGCTTCTCCAATATGATTATCGATGAGAATGCCAAGAACTTGCACCAATTTGAGGTGAGCAACGGCAAATTGTTGCATGTGGAAGCTGTTGCTGTGGGACCCGTTGCACCAACTGTGGCCTTGGCCAATGGCAATGGTCATATCGAGAATGTTAACAATAAAAAGTGAGTGTAACTGCCATTTAATGTTATTATCGTTGTTGTTTGGAACACTAATCGTTTACTCACCAATTGCAGTGACATTAATCTGCTACAGGATGCAGTGACTCCAGTTCCAGTTGCAGTTCCAGCGACCGTCACCCAGCTGATCGATCTGAGCATTGAGTCACAACATCAAGATGATCTACACATCAACAACAATAACAATAATAATAACAACAACAGCTTGCTGACCAGCACAGCGGCAACCACCACGCTAGTCACTGCTGATAGTCACGAGAATAAAGGTATATATACTCTTTAAATATATCTCAATGTGACTAAGATTTGCATAAATACATTTCCAAGTTGTGTAAGCTTGAAACTGATTTCTAAAATCTACAATACAAATAATCATAGCACAAGAAATACAGCCTAGTAATTAATTCTATGAGATTGAAATTGCGCAACTATTATAATGATTTTTTTTTTGAATTGTTTATTTTCTCTCAACACTTTTTCAAAATCTTTTCTTTTTCATAACTCTTTCAAATCTTAACCGATTTTCATGCGGAATACCATTTTGTTCATTATTTGACCTCTAAATTGATACTTCATCAAAATTTTATTAGCTTAAAAAATTTCATTTTTTGGTCATCACTGTGAATTTTTTCCATACCTACCCCTTGACACTTTATCTATAATTTCAAACAGCCATAACTTTGCCAAAACTGGACCGATTTTCATGCGGAATACCATTTAGATCATTATTTGGCCCCCAAATTTATTCTGCATCAACATTTTAGTAACCTAAAAAATTTCATTTTTTGGTCATCACTGTGAATTTTTTCCATACTTACCCATAACTTAACCCAGCCATAACTTTGCTAAAACTGGACCGATTTTCATGCGGAATATCATTTTGTTCTCTATTTGACCTCTAAATTGATACTGCGTCAAAATTTTACTAGCTTAAAAAATTTCATTTTTTGGTCATCACTGCGAATTTTTTCCATACCTACCCCTTGACACTTTATCTCAAATTTCAAACAGCCATAACTTTGCCAAAACTGGACCGATTTTCATGCGGAATACCATTTTGTTCATTATTTGACCTCTAAATTGATACTGCATCATAATTTTACTAGCTTGAAAAATTTCATTTTTTGGTCATCACTGTGAATTTTTTCCATACTTACCCCTTGACACTTTATCTCTAATTTCAAACAGCCATAACTTTGCTAAAACTGGACCGATTTTCATGCGGAATATCATTTTGTTCTCTATTTGACCTCTAAATTGATACTGCATCAAAATTTTACTAGCTTAAAAAATTTCATTTTTTGGTCATCACTGTGAATTTTTTCCATACCTACCCCTTGACACTTTATCTCTAATTTCAAACAGCCATAACTTTGCCAAAACTGATCCGATTTTCATGCGGAATACCACTTTGTTCGATATTTCACCTCTAAATTGATACTGCATCAAAATTTTATTAGCTTAAAAAATTTCATTTTTTGGTCATCACTGTGAATTTTTTCCATACCTACCCCTTGACACTTTATCTCAAATTTCAAACAGTCATAACTTTGCCAAAACTGGACCGATTTTCATGCGGAATGTCATTTTGATCATTATTTGGCCTCTATTTTGATTCTGCGTCAAAGTTGTATTAAAACAAAAAATTAAATTTTTTGGTTATCACTGTCCAAATTTTTCCTTGACACAATTTTGAATACTCCAAACTGACATAACTTAATTTTATAATTTTATTTTATTTTATTTCAATATATTGTTAATACTTATTTTACAATCGTTTTCCTCTATTTTAGATATATCGTTGCTGTGAATCCGATGAGAAGGAAACCAAACCAGATTGTTTGTCGAGAAACTGTCTACAAAAAAAAACTGATATATAGCTAAATGTGTGTGGAGTATTTATTTATAGATTTGAGATAGGATCAACAATGCGATGCGATGCGGATGTGTGGTTGGAGAATGTGCAAAAAGAATGCAACAAATGATGGTTACTAGAGATAAACTAACAAACAGGAAAACAAAATGCTTATAAAAAACTATATACACTCTAATATACAGATATTTATATAAATATATATATCTCTATATATAACTAAATGTATGCATTATAAAGAAGGAGGAGGCAAAGCTGCAAGAGAAAGAGAATGAGAAGCAAAAGCGAGTGCATGTAATATTAGTTAAGAACTAAGACAAAAACTAAAAGAGAGAACAATGAGAAATGTTGATAATGATAATGATGATCAGCCTGATAATTGGCTAGCAATTCGATATATCAAAAAAGAAAGAGAAATAATAATATGATGATGATCCAATATGCGTTTCAAATACGATATGATCTAATTTAATTATGAATATAATTATAATTAATGCTAGCAACAAAATCGCTTCAAAAGTTTTGCAATTTTTTTCGATTAAACACGAGTCTAACTTGAACTTGAGACGCAGCGTATATAATTGAAAATTATATAGAGAATAGTAAAGAATTAGAATACCGCCTATATACCCCTAGAAGTCTCTGTGCGAACACAATACGATTCGAGGGCCCAGAAAATTGAAGACGCGGTATATGCAGAAAATACCCTATATTATATTATAGGCCATCTCCAGGATAATACACACTCCGCCCTGCCTCCCCCTCCCATCCAAAAGAGAGAGTTAATTGCCCAATTTTTGCACAGTTGTTTTATAAATTAAGTTAAATTACGTTGAGCCAACGAATCGTGAGGTATTATTTATTAAACAAGAAAACGAAACGAAACAAAAAGAACTATTTGAAATTATTTGCTGATACTAATGTCCTATGTCCAAGTCGATTCGGAGAGAATGTAACTATTATATATACTTTATATAGCGTAAACACAGATATCAGATATCAGTGCTTATACACACACACACATACACACATATTATATATATATTATAGATATATACGTAGGATCTATTGGGGATACAATTCCCCTTGCAGGCGTTATCGTCAATTCTGATTATGATTATGTCATTTTTTATTATACTAGTAGTGTCTCACCCCCTCCTCCCACTCCCTGTCTCTTTCTCTGTATATTTTTTTGCGTCAATTTACTTTTTTGGTAATAACTTTTTTTATATATATACATCATCTATATTTGTAATTTGTATTTATCCATGTGCAAAATAAATTATGATTATTTTTTAAATACAACTAGAAAATTATTTAGCATGCTTCAAAACCCCTAAACAATTGTAAAAACTTAAGGAAAATAAATTATAAAATCAAATTAAAATGCAATAGTCTATAATACACACACACACACACATGTGTGTGTGCCACACCCACAAGTACTTGAGCGCGAGGGCCTTAACATGCATGAGAGAGCAAAGTGAAGAAATGGGAAACCCCATGAATCCCATTGAAAAACCCGTTAATCTTTAGTATAATACAAAAAATACTAAAAAACATACTTTGTCTAGTTAAATGAAAATGCTTTTCCTATGTTTAAAAAAAACCTAATGGCGATATAATCAAAAGACAAATTATATAAATGTTTATTAATTCAATAATTGTCTTGCTGCAGTGAAACAAAAAAAAAAAAAAACAATTATACAAATAAAGAAATACCTTAGAACTATGTATATTTAAATTAACAATTATAAATGTATGTATGTATCACACAAAGCAACAACAACAAATATAAAAGCAATTCCCTCTATTTATTTAGAACACAATAAAAACACATATACACACACACACTGTAAAACTAATGAAATTCTCTTATCTAAAACAAAACAAAAAACAATTGCATAACATATATATTTATGTGAATAAAATGTAACTAATTCTCAAGGCAAACTAAAACAAAATCCAGCAATATCTTCATTTTTTGTTTGTCAAGGTCATGCTTGGAATGCTGTGCTTAGGATAAGGCATGTACCGTTACTAATAAACAACAACAGCTGAAGCTTTCATATCAGTTCACTTTCATTGCCATTAAAAGGAACAACAATTCAAACAGCCGTTACACATGTGCAATATGACATCATCATCATCAGCGGCAGCGACAGCAGCTGAGCTTGAGCTTTAACAGCGCTCTCTGTGCTTTCTAGGGAGAGAGGCTCGTGTTAAGCAAAAACCCAGCAAACATTTGGGTAATCGTTTCAACAAAAATCAACAGTATGAGTCTTTTTTGAGCCCAACTGATGTTAAAAAAGAGTTGAAGCTTATGCGCGATTTTAAAAAGACTCGAAAATGACAAATGCATATCCTTAAAACTTAATTTATAGCAAATATGACTCAAAAATGAGTCAAAACTGATCAGAAATCTATAAAGGAATATTTTCAATAAGAATTGCGGCTGGGTGAATATTTTATCCCGTTAAAAGTATCATTTTAATGACTATATTAATTAGGTAGAGTACCCAAAAAACACTCGAATGTGATTAAAAATGCTTGCTGGGTTAAAATACATAGAGTAGAACACTTGCTCAGCAGCAAAGCTGGCAACAACAACAGTTTGTTACTATTGAGCGCAGTTAGACTCTCACTGTTGTTCTCTTTCTCTTCGTTAACATAGCCGCGGTTAGTTTCTGTAAGTGTGCGTGAGTGCTTGACGCTCACTGTAAAGTTTTCTTCGTTTGTCGGTTTAACTGCTACGCTCAAAGCACTTTTAACTTTTGTTGTGTACGGACGTGTTTATTTAATCGCTTGCGTTCTTCACTACACAAAAAAAAAGAAATATATATATATTCCCAATTGTGATAAACATTCCATTGGCCAGAGTGCAACGATAAGTTTTTGACCAAGCAACGCGCCCTGTAAACCCGTTTCCAGCCCAAAATCCAACAGCAACAAAAACAACTACAAATATTAACATGTCTTCGAATCGTGCTCCCAAGAGTGGCTTTGCGGCCGAAGCGCAGCGTAAGGTAAAAACAACAACAACAATAATAATAAAAACCACATCAAGAGCACAAACAAATTTTTGCCAAAAATAATTTTACATTTGTATGTGTGTCGACGCTGCATTGACTTTATTTGGGCATTTCAAAACCGAAGCCAGGCTAAAAATGGTCTTAGAAATGACCTCATTTCAAATTGGCAATGCGGGCCGTTTAAGTCATCTTTATATATACATTTGTATCTGAATACTTGTGTATCTTAACAATGCATGCGTAATGTGTGTGTGTGTTTTTTGTGGTTGATTGAGCTGAAATTTCTTCAAGTGACTGATTGCTAGCTGCTATGCAACTCGCTCATTTCAATGTGGATCGTAAAAGCGGGGCTCCCATTTTGATGCTAATTTGACAACATTAGTAACGCTTATTTATTGCAATTTACATATTGTACTCAACTACGTTTGTATATTTATTTAATCTTCCCTCTTTGCCTCATGGCAATTACATAATGCACTGCCTCTGTCTCCGTCCCTCTCCCTATTCCTGTCCCTGTCTGTGGCAACGGCGACGTGAGTGAAATTGAAATTGTATATGCTTAGTTAGTGGGGGGGGGGGGAGGTTGGGAGAGGGATTAAGTGCAGTTTACCCATGGACAACAACTACAAAGACAATGTGTCTACAGTTACAACATTGAGCAAATGCTGCCACCCTTTTTGCATTTCCCCACTGACTGCCTCTTGTTGTTGCCCCCCCTCTCTCTCACTCATTTAACACGATCAATGGCTTCGCAGGAGGCGAGCGCGTGTGAGCAGCTTTGAGAGCGTGAGAGAGAGGATGTTGTGGATGATGTCATTGGGCTGCCTGCCAGCTGCCTGTCTTCGTTAGCTTCCCAAAAAAAAAAGAAGTTAAAGAAAAAGCGCCCCACGTAGCGATAGCATCAGTGTTGCCAACTCAGCTATTTTACGCCAGATCTGGACTTTTTTGAATGCAAATCGCAGGATAAATACTAAAATGATGACTGTCGTGAATTAATAGCTCGTTTTTATTAAATAAACTACTGGAAATATTTGAATTTTTATCTGTCTTTCTTACATATATTTGAGCTTTTTCTATCTATTTTAAATATTGATATAGCCTTTTTAGGCTCTGTAGAGTTGACAACACTGAATAGCACCTTTAAAGCACACACACATACGCGTCGCACTTTAAAAAAAAATTAAGTGTGTGTGTATGAGTATAAGCAAACAAAAACAACATGCCGCTGAATCAACTTTTAAAAAATTGTTTGTCCATTTAACTGTTGAGGTGTATACGTGTTGTATGTGTGCGAGTGTGTGTGTGAATGTGGTTAAGTGCTGACTCGGTTGGCAGTTATTTTGTGTACTTTTATGGCAACGACTCAAATTTCAGCAAATTCGAGCAACTATTGAAGGCGCTGCTCTTGCTGTCCCTCTTCCTCTCTGCCTGCCTCCCTCTTTCTACCTCTCACTACTTTTGTCTACTTTTACTAACCCTTTCGCCGCTGTTCACCCTTCTTCCCGCTTTGACCATGTTTCATTAATTAGTCGTTCTCTTGTTGTTGTCTATTGTCCGTTCTTCTGTATGAGTACCCATAGAAACGTTAGCACCTATGTATATACATATATACATACCTATATAGTAATCAGTTTTGCCCATACATACATACATAGGCTAGATATGGTCACATTAATACATCCGCAGCAAGTACGCAATGCTATCTATCAGTTTTCTAAATGGAACTTGTCGAGTTGTACAACTACTTTTACATTAATGTTACCTATAGATATTTATATGTATGTGTGCATGTGAGAGTTTGTGTGTGTTGGTTGTTGCTTGTACTTTTTGGTGGTAAGCCGTCATTCATTTTTAGATAAGCCATAAAAAGTGATGGCAACATATCATAATCATAAATCTAAATGTTGTTTGGATTTCCGGTGAAACTTTACTTGAATTCCAAAACAGAGTTCTCATTTCTAAAAATGGAATTGAAATCATCTTACCGATTACTGAAACTATAAAAAAAGTAATACTCTCGTTATCAATATGGCTTTATACTTTCCTATCTCAAAGATTAAAAGAGCTAGAAACACGAAATTTGTTATATAAACTGTATAAAGTTATATCATATCAGATTTTTAGAATGAAATTATTATTCAAGTCGAAAAATGCATAAAAATCCTTCCAATTAAACATCTAAATCTCATTTATTATAATAGCTAGTATAATTAAATTTCCCCCACAGTTTGTCAATTTCCGGGTGACCACTGTAAATCTTTAATAGAGGTCCCTCTTTCCATTTGTGCATGTTTTGCACTGTTTACATTTATCAAAACAAAACAAAAACCAAAAAAAAAAAAAAACTTAAAAAACGGCAAAAAAAAATCAAAAACAGTCACATAATTGACCTCGTTTACCCGTTACGTTTATTTTGCGGTATTCCGAGCTTGAGTGATTGTTTTTTCTGCGGCTTTTTAACCAAATATCGGTCAGCTCAAGAGCTTTGCAATTGTCATCGGAACATGGGGCATGACACATCAAAAAGAAAGCGAAAACAATACCAAAGATGAAGCTGAAATTTGAAATATCAAAGTGAATAATCGCAAATGTCTGACAGATTTTGGATAAGTCAAAAAAATCATTTAAAAAAGTGAAAAAAGACTTTATATTAATAATTTTAAAGACAAAAAATTAGATTTCACAAAAAAAAACATAAATAAAATAACTTGTGAGGGCATAACTCGTTATATTTCTCAGCTGCATTTTTCTTATACTATATGTCTGCACGTATTGGATGAAACTTGGAATCTTTCTCCCTAAAACTTTCAAACAAAGAAAAATAGAACATATCGGATGATTAACAGCCGATTAAGAGGTTTCCAAATGTGGGAAATGTGATTTACTTATATTATATACACAGATTTTAATAGATAACATTTTAAACCTAAAAGCTTAAGGGCATTAAAAAATTTAAAATTTTGGTAGTGTTATTTAAAATACTTGTAAACTAATTGCTGGACTAAACTTATTGTTTATCTTTAAACAACACTCACTGTAAAGTTTTTAGCTAATCATCGTTATTGAATTATTGCCAAAGTTCACTAAAATTCACAAACCCCATGACATCATCATCATCATCATTGTCATGATCGTCGACATCTGTTGATCGTTTATTTTGTTTTTGGTGCTGTTTTTTTTTTTTTTGGCTTTGTATCCTACAAATTGCTTATTACGCAATGATTCGTTGTGTCTGTCACTTCTTTGATATGGATGGAAGAGAAGAAATGACTAATAAAACCGCCAAACAAAACATGGTACATAAATATTTGAAGCATTACGTGCGAATCAATGAAGTTAACTGGAAGCGGAAACTTGCGTCAGCATTTATTAGATTTACGAGTAGGTTTTGTGACCATCCAAGAAAAAATAAATTCATACTCCTTGAGGGAGTTTTAAGCGATTTCACTTTTTACTCGAATGTGGGCGTTCATGATGATGATGATAAGAATGATAATGATGATGATGAGTCTTCCAACTCGTTTTGCCCGCAGCAAGGAAATCTTTATTGTGAACAACAAAACTTTGTTTGAATGGCACTTTTAATTTAACTAAAAGCTAGTCTAAAGCTAATGAAGTTGCTGTCTTTTTTTTTTCATTTTTTGAGGTTTGGCTAATGCGAGTTGCGTGCGGGCTAAAGAAAAAAAAAATAGTTAAACAGTTAAGCAAACACCCAATTGTACATTGTACCCACTCGTCATAGTATCTAGAAACTCCATCAAAAATGAGAAACATGTATTATTTTTTTAAACTAATTACATTTTGCTCTCAGCTGGATTTTCGTCATTGTCACGCTTTTTGTAATTGCTCGTAATCGTGCTTAATTTATCAACTGACCCACAGACCCAGTGCTTTCCCAGTTCCCCATTATCCAATGTCACTGTCATTGTCATAATCATTGTCAGTTTTTCATTCCAATTTGTTCCGTATTCGCCATTTCTCTCTCTTTTGAATTATTTCTATGATAGACGCTTGTTTTTGTTAAAATTCTTGTCGAGTTCCATTCCATTTTATTCCAAAAGTTTCGTAATGTATTCGTCATTTTTCACTGCCTTTAAAGAAATTTTATTTTTAATTTTTCCTAGACTTGATGTTAATATTTTTGAATATTATATAGAAGGGAACCTCAGAGCGAATTCGCTGATAAGTAGATTCCGCTCTAACATCCTCCCAACCGACGTTGACATTATTTTTATTTTGTATTTTTTTTTATGAATTTTTTTTGTGCACTCCGATAAGGCAAACACGTTCCAGAACATTGTATATATGGATGAAATACACTTGAAGTATGTGTTTTATTATTTATAGTACTTTTCACACACTCTCTCACACACACACACATACAAATACATACGTACAGTCGTCGAATTTCATGACGACCTCATAGCAAAAACTCTATAAAAATGAAATGCTGCATTGAGTTTTGAGCTCTGAGTACTCTGCTGACTCATTAAAACAACGCTAAAAATATTTCTATAAAAAAAGAAATAAACAAAATACAGAGTAAGTTTGCTTCAGAGAATAGGGTTTGTCTGGGAGATACCCTGTTTTTAGGTGTGTGAATCTATTATGAATATATACACATTATATGCTTTGATCTACATATTTTCAATATTGAGCGTATTCAATAAGTTCTCTGTCTATGAATCAAATCTTTATATACTAATGTACTTTTTTTTCTAAAATATACTTTAATTGGTACATTTTTAAATTCATTTTTATTTTAATTCACCCTTTATATATACCCTTTCACATTACCTATAGGGTATCGAAATTGTTGACCGTTGCTATTTTTCATTTAAATTCAAATTGTTTACTTTCGTATTTTGTTTCTTGTTTTTGTTATGTTGTAAGCCATGTCTTGCCAATTTCAATTCCAATTCCACATCGAATTCGCTCATTGTCTGGCTATAGAAAATCCATAAACATTTGTAAATATTTATGCAAGAAATGTGTTGGAAATGGCCCGAATTCATTAGTATTTTAACGGCTGTTTTTTTTGGTATAAATGATCATGAATAATAAAGCTGAGTCGAGCCGGTCTTTGGTGTAGAATCTCACAAATAAATGTGTGTATTCCTAATCAAAATTTATTCGAAATGGCTCGAGGGTGTCAATTTATCTGCCATCAACATAATTATCATCGAGAATTATGATCATTGTGTTCAGCGATGTCAATCAAAATGTGGTTTTATTAATTGTTATACGATTTCTCAGCTTCTCAACATGATAAATTGACCCCGCATACCTCATTGTCTTTGTTTTTTTTTTTCTTAATCTCAGCTATTTCTTTCTTTTTTTCGGGGTTAACCGTTCTATGCTCATCAGATCTAATGACCTGACCGCGATAGTTAAATACCGTTTTGATGTTTTGAAAAGTTTAAGATTATATTTATAATGGCAACAGCACTGAATGCGGTGAAACGGTTAGCTTAATTATCGATAATATTATCGATAATTGCTGCTGTCACACACATATCGACATATAATACAAATAACGAAGAACTCCAAAAGATAATTTTCGATACCACAATTGTAATCGATTATCGATTATTGCTATTTTTACCGATAACAATATCGATATTTGATGATGTCACATGCCGACTTAAAACACCAACGCCCAGTGCAAAGTAATATAAAAAAAACATGAATGCGAAAAGATAAATATAGAAAGTATTATCGATTAGCTAACGTTTCAAACAAAGTCAACGCCCAGACCAAACTCATAAAAAAAAGCAAAAAGAATCTGTTAATTAAGATATAAAAATTCATTTGTAAAAGCCTGATTATCGGTTTTATATCTGCATATCAGCTTCTTGATCAGCTCATGATCAACACGTAAAACCTATCGATAAGACCGTTACGATAAGCGTGAAAGGGATAGAGACAAAGAGAGAGTAAGAGTGATAGAGAGAGATAGATAGATGGACTGTTTGGTTAGTCAGAAGTTTATTCACCTTCATTATGCACAATAAATAAATATAATGCTGCCCCTTCCTGTTCCCCCTCCTTAACACTAACTAAGCATTTCCCTTTTAGGACTATGCGATAAGGAACAAAGCAAAACTATTTTGTGCTTGTAAATTGCAAAATGCGAGTACAACAAAAATTACTCAATTGACGACAAACAATTGTTCCATTTGTTTCTGAGATCATTCATTTTAATAGAGTCGCTGTCAGAGTCACTCAACAAGGAGAAAGAGAAGGAAAGAGAGCGAGAGAGAGAGGGAGAGAGAGAGAGATAGCGAGCATGATTGTTAATCTAAAAATCATTTAGCGACAGCAATTCAATTAAATAACACTAATAAATAGGTGCTAAACGGACAACGATTTAACCCCAAGAACCAAATAATGTTAAGACAACACGCAAAGCGAGCCAATTTTCAACTATTCCCTGTCCCTGCCCCTGTTTCTGTGTCTCCAGATTCGATTGGCGCCACTCCAATAATTCTCAACAAGTGGGCCTCGTCTCCATGCCAAAATCGGTGCGAAGGACGGCCAAACAACCGGCATTTGCTTTAGGCCATATATGGTTGTGGCCAATACAAAGCTCGAATCAAAAACAGCAGCAACAACATTAACAAATATGGTTATTCATATGCTCAGAGAGATGCGGGCTTACAAGTATTTTAAACTGACAGTTTCCATTTACGGTAGGATTTCGGCAAATTCTCAGCCCCATGGGATGGAAAATGTTTGACAAAACATTGTATTAGATCAACTTTAAATTTGTTTTACTAATTTAGCATCAACTCTAGCAATGATTTAAACAATAGCATCTAGAATAAAATGAAAATAAAGGAATGTAAAGAATAAAAACTATATAAAATTAGTTTGATGTTTAAATAATACTTCTAAGTATTGAAAATATTTACAAATACTGAATTTTCATATTAATAATTTATATTCTTGGAATATACATATTTTTAAAATTGTTTCAATATGGTTATATATTTTTAAAATCGAAAAACTTACTCGCACGCGTTACAAAATTATTAATAAAAACGATTCGCGTTAGAATTGTTTTTATATTTGTTTACCGAAAGCTCAAAAATAACATTTGCACTGAAATTTAAGAACAAAATTAATAAAATTTAAAAATAACTTAAAAATTAATTTTAAAAAATTCAATTTTATAATGAAAAATATTTTATATAATTTCTAAATACCAATTTCTAATTATTTCATTAGAATTTCATCAGAAAAATGTTCACTACTATGCGGAAATGCAAATAGAAAGCCTGAAAAATTTGTATGTTTAGCAGATCGGTTACAACATCATTCTTATAACCACTGTTAAGTATACTTAAGCTAAGTTATAATAAGAGGTTGGGAGTGCTGTTGTCTTGGGAAAAAAAATGCAATCTTATCCTTATCCAAACTTGAATTACAACCTAAGAGTGAATTGTTGTGTATATATATATATATGTGTGTGTGTGTTAGGTGTGTATGTTTATGAGCAATTACCGATAGCTGGGTTATCTGCAATTCTTTTTTGGAGATAACGCAAGAATATATAGAACTCAACATGATTTAATTTGCGATTTGTCGTTAGTCTAGTAAATTGCATCGATTGTTGTAGACATGTACCAGTCCAAGGTGGCCTCAAATTGTACATATATAGACATATATAATATATATTAATGATATATTATTGACTTACCCTTTTAGATCAACTCAAAGTACAGCGAGGAGCTCGCTCAGGAGTCCTTGGAATGGATTAAGGCTGTGACAGCGGAACCGATCAACACATCCGGTGATACGGACAATTTCTTTGAGGTGCTCAAGGATGGCGTGATCCTGTGCAAATTGGCCAATGCTTTGCAGCCTGGTTGCATCAAGAAGGTGAATGAGAGCAAAATGGCCTTCAAGTGCATGGAGAATATATCGGCGTTCCTCGAGTGCGCCAAGAACTTTGGTGTGCCCACACAGGAGACATTCCAAAGTGTCGATCTCTGGGAGCGTCAGAATCTCAACTCTGTCGTCATCTGCTTGCAATCGTTGGGCCGCAAGGTAAAATGCAATCATGTGACCAAGTCCCCTGTACAAGGTTCATTCAAATCTAATCATTAATTTTTTTTTCATATATATAGGCATCGAACTTCAACAAGCCATCGATTGGTCCCAAGGAGGCGGACAAGAATGTGCGCAATTTCAGCGATGAGCAACTCCGTGCCGGCCAAAATGTCATCTCCCTGCAGTACGGTTCCAACAAGGGTGCTACCCAATCGGGCATTAACTTTGGCAACACCAGACACATGTAGACACTAAACTACATACAATATATTCAACAACTTCCTCATATTCACATTCCGCAAAATAAAGCCAAAACCAAAATTCCCAACATCTTCCGAAAAATCCCTGAATAGACATTCCGTAAAAAATCAAAACTCTTATATTATGTAATGATGATGTATTTATAAAACGAGCTTCTACTATTTGTATTCCAATTTACCAGGCGTATGCTGTATGTAATAACATAAACTATTCTTAATTATTAATATTATTAAGTACTCAAAAAAGTACGAATGAGTTTTTTTTAGAATAATTCATTCTATTTTCAACAAGCAAACATGCAATTTATTTACACATAGCATTTTTTGACACAATTATTAATAATGAATATTACATATGTATAAATTCAACTCAAATTAGCACTCAATTTTTGTGCCATTTATACTGAAAGATCACGAATTGCCTTGTGATTACTCCAAGTAACGAACTATTCAAATTTGAACTCATAGAGTAAAAGTAACGGTTACCAACGAACCACCTGAATTTCAAACAATCAATACCTGCATATTTAAACAGAAACAGACGAAAGCCAATAAATACTTAGAACATGTATTACCACACATTTAAATGAATATATATATAAATGTTATTTAATGTTGAAAATAAATAATTATTCTTTTAAGCACTGGACTGTGATTTTTTATTGTTATTGGGCGATAGCTATATCGATATATTGCATCACAATGGAAAAAGTACTGTCGATAATCAGCGGTTGTATTTCATATAATTAACTGACCTCGATTAGCATATATTAACAGCTATCGATAAATGTAGCTAAATTCATCGATATGCCCCACGACTGCATAGGACATTCCAAAAGAGATTGTCAACTTTCGTTATTGTTGAAATAACATTCTTAAATAAATGAATATCAACATTAAATGCAATAAAGTAAACGGCATATTGTGTTAAGACTATAAAAAATACCGAATAAAATACGCACAAATCAAAAGGGGTTGTTGAGTGTGACGTCACGTACGTCACTTCGAATATGAAACGCAACGCTGAGCGTAACCTGCACTCGGCTATACATGATTTGATGTAAGTTACAAGTGTGCAAATGGCGTCGAAGGAATTCATTTAATCATGGATGCCGATAGCAGTTGCCATTCTCCTAGAGGTTTGTATTGTGAAAGCATTATTGCTAAATTGTGAAAACAATATTTTTTGTTGTTTTTTTTCTAGTGGCAAACTGTGAAAGTGTTTATCTCAAATGGAAAAGCCAATGAAATTGAAGCGAAAAAGACGCGCAATTAAGAAGAAGCTAATGAACAAAACAAAGGACACCAGAAGAAGAAGAGGAAGAACTGCACTCGGTTAAGCGTATAACTGAAATACATTTTTATATATGTACCGCATGTAGGTTCAAGGCGGCGTCCACGCCCTAGCGAGAGAGACAGGGCGAAGGAGGAGGAGAGGGAAAAGGTTCCATATTTCGCTGATGCCAAACGTGAGCGTGACCGGGTGAGAAACCTGCGCCAGAGATCAAAACGTACGGCAACGCCGCCAAGAGATGCACACAGGTCCCAATATGTACGGCAACGCAGCAGATCCAGATCTCGTTCTCGTCGGCGTTCCAGGAGTTCCAGGAGTTCCAGGAGCTATGAGCGTCGTCGCAGTCGCACTCGCAGTGGCAGCTATAAAAAGAGACCAACATTGTCGTCGTCGTCATCCTCGCGACGTCGACGCAGTCGATCTCGCTCCCGCTCCCCCCCTCCCCGCATTATAACAGTGCCTGTGCCAGTGCCCGCTGTCGACTACAATTATGCTTATGTTAGTAACTCATTTTCATTGTCTTAAAACTAAGGGATTCAAACCGTTATCGAAACCTTAAACTGTAACCGATTCATGTATAAAAGTTAGTTGCGGTTCAATCAAGCAATACATTCAATTATGATGTTTAGGTGTTATAACCTCTGGTCAAACTTAGTTTCAATTCAAATTTTAATGTTCTTATTAAATAGATTTTTTGTTTTAAAAATCAAAGAAATTTTGTTTATGTATTAAAGTTATTTTTTTTAATATTTTGTACAACTAGTTTTTCTATTTGGTGAACCGAAATAAAAAAATAACCGGTAATACAAACATAACTGTCACATATATTTGATTCGGTTTGATACCCTGGTCTTCAATAATTAATTAAATATTCTGATTCACTAAATGTTGTATTTTCAGGGCTGGCCAAGGCAACACTTCAATCCGATGTTTGCCGCGTTGCCATTTGGAATGCATCCGCGTCCATCAAGACCTTACTTTGACCCGTTTCCACAGCCACATCTGCATCCACGTCCATATCCGCCATTTAATTACAGGGCTGGACCGTTTGTGCCGCATCCGAGATTTAGCTACAGGAGAACTGATCGACAGCCACCAAAATGATAAACAATTTTTCCATAATTACAAATTTATTTACTCAACTGCTATTTACATTCGTGTGTTTGTTTGTACATTAAATTAATATAAATAATACACATGAAACTAAAAAACAATACAACAAATTATTGCATTTCTTACATTTCTTAATAGGGATTCTTTTTTGTTTTGTTTGTTTCTAGCAAAGGGCGGAAGAAAGTCTTCCCGATGGAGGAGGAAGAGGAGATAGGGGAAAGTTTGATTAAATCAGGCTCAAAATGCAAATGCCGCAATTAAAGTCACACGAGAAGAGAATATAATGCTAATCACGATTAAACTTAACGACTATATGCAGTTTACGACTTTATACATGCACATTTACACATACATACATACATATTTAAAAGTTAGATGACTAAAACTATGGGAACTGCTAAGATTCATATATATATATATATATATATATATGATAATATATGTACATATAGAGCACTATGTCAATAAATTATATGTATGTATATATAAAAAAATAGATCATTTTTAGTTAATGCATATACATATATAGTATGTTGTATCTCTCAATTATATATGTTAAAGCTCGACGCGAGGACGAAATTGCAAACGCAATGGAGGATCTCGAAAACGCCAACGTGTCACATAGACGAATTTCAGTGTATGATCCTTGCCCAACAGCTCCTCATTACACAGTATATCGATCTGTAAGATGACGACGGGACTCGATTATTTATCAATATATGTGCTTGTAATGTTTATTTGGTACTCACTTCACGATACTTTTCGATGCCATTGAGTATCTTCTTGGCGACGAGCTTTTTGAGATGCGTTATCGTCGCCTGCGAACTGCAGCGTATGAAGCGTCTCTGCAGATTCTTAAAGTTATTGCTTATACACTCGAGGCACACATTGACCTGCTCGTCCAAACGATGGAAATCGGACTCGGCATGCGTCTCCATCACCTTCTCATTGTCATCCTCATGATTCGGCGTTATATCCTTTGGACAGGGCATATTCCGGCTCTTGTAAAAGTCACGTTCGCGTCGCGATTCATCTGTAAAGTAATTGATTTGTTTTCAATTTAACAATATATGCACAAAAGAGATATATATAGAATGAATTTGTCATAGCTGTGTTGTGCCAAAATTTCAAGCTTGTACGTCAAGCGGTTTGGCTTGTACACTGCTCAGTCAGTCAATGCGAACAAAGAGATTTTAATATATGTATATAGAATATACCTTCTTGTAGTTTCGGCACCAATTTGTACACGATGTCCTGCATGGTGCGATCGAAACTGATGTATTGCAGCGGGTGTGACTGATGTATGATGTTGTCGCAGGTGGGGCATGTTTTCTTCTCCTCCAGATGTTTGACCAGACAGCTCTTGCAAACTGCAAAGTGGGCGAAAAAACAGGAGAATATTAATCAAGTGATAATTGTATTAGTATATTCAACTCCTCTCTATTCGTATATTCAATTCCTCTCTGTGACCTGTTCCACAACCTAAGCATCCTCTCCTAATCTTTGTATATTCTCTCCTTTTAGGAAACGCTTTTCTTTCACAAAGAAACAGATTCCATTCCCCGCCTAAGTCTCTTGTGGATTCTACTCCTCGCATATTCTCATCTCTCTTATCGTATATTCAACTCTGTTTAGTAACCTCTTCTCACTTACATCGCAAAGAAACAGATTCCACTCACACGCGATCTACCATTTACCACCCACCATAAACAGGCTAAGCATCATGTGGATTTTACTCCTTGTATATTCTCTTCTTTCTATTTATTCCTTCTTTTAGGAACCTCTTTTCTTCCACAAGGAAACAGATTCCACTCCCCGCCTAAGTCTCTTGTGGATTCTACTCCTCGCATAATCTCTACTCGTCTATTCAACTCTTCTCCCTTAATCCACAAAGAAACAGATTCCACTCCCACGCGATCCATTATTTACCATCCTCGCTTGTTCTCTCTTCTCTACTCGTATATTCTACTTCACTCGGTAATCTTTTCTCACTTAATCCACATCAACTCCCACGCGTTCCACCATTCACCGGGTAAGCAACAGCAACAGACAACACTGCGTGGACTGTGAGTTGAGCTAAAAGCTCTATTATCCCATAGTAAATGTATTCCACTTCCACATTAAATGAAACACAAACAATGCAAGTCACAGGTGCTTCCAATGAAGTCTCTGACACACGGAATACTGGAAACCTGGCAATTGGCAATTTTGTTTTGTGGCAGGCAACTCACATGTGTGTAGACACTCCGTTACTGTTGTCGCATCTATGAAATATCCACCGCATATTTTACATGTGATATGCGGGTTAATTGTTTTCAACTTGACGCGTCGCTCCATTTTGTCGTTTAATTAACAATTTCTTATGAAATAAATAACTCCTGCTCTCTCTCGCATACAAAAATTCTCTCCTCCTCCTCTATGCGAACAATGTTGTCTTCGTTTTTTGTATTTGCTTGTTGCCGAAAATTTGTTCGCTTATAGCGCAAAAATGAGCGCAACAAAATCAAAGACACTCAACATAACGGCGCACGTATTTAACTATTCATTTAAACAGTATTTTAACTATTATTTTAAACAAATAAATGAAATCACGACAAAATTGTGTGTACGTGTACGTGTGTGAGTGTGAGTGTACGTGTACAGCGGCCAATGTGAATGGCAATTCTTAATATCGATATCGATTGCAAGGAATTGGCAATGTACGCGGCGCTGCCAGACTGTTAGTAAAATGTAAACTCATTGAATAAATTATTAACTCAACAAAATCACACTGCAATTATTTAATTTCCGTTTATTAAATATAACAATTTATTTAAAAAATCTAACTTGGCAAGTTTATAGCTAGTTTTGGCTTTTTTCATAGCTCGATTGCTAGAACACCTTTGACAATTGCCATTAAGCGGAAATCCAGCTATTTTTTATAAATAATCAACTTTGTTTTTCTATTAATTTTTTTTCTAAATTATGTAAATGTGCTCACAAAAACAAATATAGATGATTTTCAGTCAGAAAGAGCTATTATTTCCTCTAAAAAGTTGGCAGCATTGTTGGCTATGCTATTAACGCTGTTATGTAAATAACATTTCTGTTATCGAAGCGTAAACAAAAACAAAAAATACCACATTATTGATCGTTTTATTCCTTTGCACTTGTTGCACGCTAAAAAAAGCAAAGCTTGTTCTGTATTAATTAATGCGAAATACCTGAGTAATCAAGAACTGCTTTTACTTAAAGTCAAATAACTCGATTTGAGGCTAAAAACCCCAACTGGACAGACGACAATCGTCAATCGACAATCAAGTTCGTTTGCCGTTAAAACTCAGCTCAATTGACAAGTTGCTGTTGTTGTTTTATTTGGTTTCGTTTTTGTGAGTTCGTTCAGTTGTGTGGAAAGCATCAAACTGGCAGCACGTACAATGTCCGCAGGTCGAGTCGTCGTCTATGGTGGCAAGGGAGCATTGGGCTCCGCTTGTGTTGAGCATTTCAAAGCCAAAAACTTTGTAAGTACCTTTCACAATTCTATTGTTTAATACCCTTCACTATATTGTTTCACATTGGCACAGTGGGTCGGCAGCATTGATTTGAGCGAAAATGAGCATGCCGACGTCAGTGTTGTTGTGCCTCGTGACGCCAGCTGGGAGGATCAGGAATCCTCGGTGATTGGCAAAGTTGCTGAATCTTTGGCGGGCAATAAACTGGATGCGGTTATCTGCGTCGCCGGCGGCTGGGCAGGTGGCAATGCCAAAAAAGGTGAGTCATTCCGTTTCCATTGAATATTCTCTCTCATTTTTAAGTAATTGTTTTGTTCGCTTAAGACTTGGCCAAGAATGCGGATCTGATGTGGCGTCAAAGTGTTTGGAGCTCGACTATTTCAGCCGCATTGGCTGCCCAGCATCTTAAGGATGGCGGCCTTTTGGCACTCACAGGTAAGGGACGCACTGGAAATAGCTGGAAAATCTGCACGAAAGTCAGTTTTAAAGCATTAATAGTTTTTTGGTAGATTTTAATATACTAAATCCATTGAAAATAGGCGGATGTAGGAAACTTCGACCCTTTAAAATATAAAATTAAAAAAAAAATTTTAAAATGTTAACTTAAATTCGTAATCTACGGTCAATTCTAAGATGTTATCACCAAGAAACCATAGGTCTAAAATCAGTTCCTATTCCCCGATTTTTTTTAGTCCGATCCTGAAAAAACTGGCATCAAAACTATTGTTAGAACCAGCACTTTCAAAATAGCCTAGAATTAAAGGACCAATTGTCATTAAAACATTGTCATTTTCGTCCACGCAAGGACTAAAAATACAAAAATTTTTCCTTTTTTTAAACTCCAAGATCCCGCTAGAGCTAGAGCAAAGAATACAAATTGAAAAAGAAGTGTTTTCCAAATTAATTACGAAGTAATAATTTGAAATATTTGCATTAGTATTTTTTAAACTTTAAAAATAGCTAAAATTCCTGCCGTTTGGAATATTTCCAGAAGTTTATTTTATTTAAAAATAGCTAGAATTCCCGCCAGTCTTCATATCACAATTTTTTCCGTTATTACCTTTAGAAATCTTGAGATCTGGCGGGAAAGTAGCTGAGTTGGCAGCACAGCTTCCGCTAAGTGATGTTAATATTATTCTCATTTCTATCCCCCGTCTCACAGGTGCTAAGCCCGCCTTGGAAGGCACACCTGGCATGATAGGCTATGGCATGGCCAAGGCTGCAGTGCATCAACTGACACGCTCACTGGCTGGCGAGAATTCCGGATTGCCCAATGATGCACTGGTCGTATCCATATTGCCCGTCACCCTCGACACGCCCATGAATCGCAAATGGATGCCCAAAGCGGATTTCGGCAGCTGGACGCCACTCACTGAAGTCGCTCAGCTCTTTAACAAGTGGACACATAACGAGGAGCGTCCCAAAACTGGATCCCTGCTGCAACTCATTACCAAGAATGGTGTGACCGAATTAATAGCAGCCGAATAAAGAATCAGCTAAAACTATTGTTATAAATGCGCTCAAATAAACATACAGTATGTCAAGTAATTGTATTGATAAAGAAAATTCCTTCACATATTTGATTTATTTTTTAAATACTCTTACGATACAAAAACAAAATTATGAAAACCAATAAATAGTTTTTTTCTTTTTGCAAATTAATATAAGTGAATTTTTTTTCTTCAAGAAAACAATTACTTGACCTACTGTATAAAGACATGCTTTTTGCTTAGCTTAAACTATAAATATAAATAAATGTGGTTTTGTGGCTTTATCTCGTTTAATGTTATCTGTGTGTTTACACCATTGGCTATATAGGATAACCTATTGAACTATGTCAGCGACTCCAACTGGCAACTGTTTCCATTAGTTTACGTCTTCTTCTTCTTCATGATCTTCATAAATAGCACCATGCCTGCAATATAAGATTAGAATCAATCGGAATTATAATAATAATAATACTATGCGAATTCTGTTTGGTTTTTAAAAATTAATAAATCTCAGACTAAGTGTAAAATAAAACCAGAATATTATTGAAAAGGGTTAACAAAAACTAGGAGATTCAAATAAAAAAAATCAGTTTAATATTAACCGAAATGCATAATTTGAATTTGCCATTAATTTCCACACTATTTTCGTAAACAAATATTTTGTTAAGCCTTAACTTGACATCAAATTAGATACACATCAAATAATGGGCCTCAATGTATAAAAGTTCGGAATAAAATCCAGTTCATTCATATTAGAAAAAAATAGCTTTGATTTTCTAACTACTGTGGTCACGACCACAGATATCGTAACGTTTCTAACCCCTACTATTCTTCAGTTACATAATTGCATATGAAAATATTGTTTATGTTATCTTTAATGGTTATGTAATAAATATGGTTCCAAGTCGTCTGTAACCTTACAATAAATGTGGTTGTGACCGCATTTAATATATATTTGATTGTGTGAATCTTTTTCAAAATAGGTCACACGTTCTTAATTTTTTTGCATTAAAATCGAAACACAGAACTTACAGAAATTTTATTTTTACTAATTTCAATTTGAATGCAGAATTAAATAAAATGCCAAACCATGATCAAAATGACACTCCGCTTGAAAATCGGTTCAGTTTTGATAAAGTTATGTAAGTTTGAAGTTGGTCAGACTTTGAATCCAACAACTTTACAAGTCAAAGTTTTTGTCAGATTTGACATGATTTCTTACAAAAAAATGAAAGATCTCAGAATAAAATTTAAAGTGTTGTTTTATACTAATTACGATATAAGGAGTTGATTAAAAGTGAAATCTTGAGTTTTAAAATTTTTAATTTTCAAAATATCAAAGGGGGGACCCTTAGCATCGAACCCATGATTTAGATGAAAATAATTTTTTTTGCAAAATTAAATTAATTTAAATGCAGAATGAATTAAGGTGCCAAACAAAGATCAAAATGACATTCCGTTTGAAAATCGGTTCAGTTTTAACTGAGTTATGAAAGTTTGAAGTTGGTCAGACTTAGGATTTAGCAACTTTACAAGTCAAAATTTTTGTCAGATTTGACATGATTTTTTACAGAAAATTGAAAGTTCTCGGAATCAAATTTAAAGTGTTGTTTTACGATATAAGGAGTTGATTAAAAGTAAAAACTTGAGATTTTAAATTTTCAAAATATTAAAGGGGGGATTGCGCTAAAATTTAAAGCAAGATCTAAAAGTAACACATTGTTAATAATTCCTACTTGCTCATTAAAATTTTTCTAGTTTAGACTGCCAATAGTTGTCTACCAAATTTTGATAAGCCTAGTATTAATTGTGAATATAAGTATACAGTTTCTGTGGGGAATCCCCTTTCGATAGCTGGCTGACTCACCGATGAACACGACGATAACAAAGACAATCATCAGCCAGAGCCAACATTTGTACGCCTTGCGTGAATGTTGTTCCAGTTTGTCGGCCTCTTTGCCGAGCGAGTTGATGTTGCGATCGGCCATTCCAGTGGAACGGGAAACCACTTCGGTGTCGCGTCTGATGATGCGATTGGCCGTCTCTGTTTGTTCCTTTAGATTGCGTGTGAGCGAGAGCATATGCTCGGTAATCTTCTCCTGGGCATTGTTATAATACTTGACCGCTTCATTCATGCTGTTTCCCGTTGCAGTTTCCCCGCCCCCTCCCGACACTGTTGTTGTTGCTGTTGTTGTTGTTGCCTCTTCGGCGCCACGTCGCCGTCTCAGCGTATCGGCATCTTGACCTAAACAAATGAGTGTATGCATTTAAAAGTGTTATATGCAAGTGGTATAAGTGTTATACCCTGCAATAGATCCTTGCGTATTTCATTGTGCTTTGCCGTGTTCTGCAACTGACGCATCTCCTGCAACGCAATCTCACTGGAAGTCTTGTTGGCACTTCCATTGGAATTGTTTGTGTAGCCGGTTGTCTCTTTTAGGGCAGCCAGACGTTCCTTATAGCCGGGTATCCGTGCAGCACTTTGTGGACTGTGTGGCAGGGAGAGGGGGCATTGTATATCGAGTGTATTCACGAGTGCAAAATCCAATTTGTATACAAAACTCACTCATCCATCGCCGCCAGCTCGGCAACCATGGTGTCTAGTGATTTTAAAAACTTTTGCAGCCGCCAAAAGTTGTCTTCGCTTTTGGCCAGATCCTCACAGTTTGTGAGGAGTGTCCTAATATTTACATTTAACTTTGTTGCCATTTTATAACTAAAAACATTAAATACTTAAATTAATTATCGCTGCGGTTCAGACTAGGTTCAATTGAACTAAGCAGTTCAGTAAATGAACTGGCTACGTGCCTGATTGTAGTTCATATAGTTCAGTCGCTCACTTCATTTGTTCATTTAGCTCGTGCGTCAGTCACAGTGCTGCCAGCTTTTCAGACCGAAAAATAGCTGTTTCTGGCTGGAAAGCATCCGAACAATAGCTGAAATTGTTAAGCTTAAAAAAGTTTTCCAACATTTATGCATCCATATTTTCTTATTTAAATATATAGAATTAAATTATTTTGTCTAAAAGTGGTGAGAAATATTTTTATCGCGATTTAATGGAAAAGGTGGCCAGTTGCTTAAGCTATCGGTAATTTTTATTCTGCGATTGAAGGCTGGCACACTGTTCTGACCGGCTGGTAAATCATTAAATTAATAAATTTTAACTTCTGCAAAGCTGTCTAGCATCAAAATTAAGAAACATTCTAAAAAAGATCCTTTTTGGAAAAAGTGGCTTGTACAAAAAATGATCTAGATCCTTTTTTAATATTGCCAGACATGCAACTGTTTTTCTGTCAGGTGGCAGCACGTTCTGGTCTCGCATCCCTGGTCTCTTGACTTCTTAGTCGACTCCGTGAATTTTAATTAAATTTAACTTGCTACAAACCGCCAATTGCGTACGTGCAAGATACGCAGGCGGAGTAACGTGCCGGTTAAACTGAAGAAGTGCAAGTTTGAAATAAAAATGTGAATAGAAAGTGGGCAAATCGCACAAAAATGTAAATGCTAAGAAAAAGAAGTCAAAGCCAAAGAAATGCGAAAAATATATATATGCATACATACATATGTACATCCGCATGCATACATATGTAGTTGATGATGTGTATGCGCGTATGTGTGTCGTTTCGAGTCGAGAAAGAGAGAGACATAGCCCAAGTGAAGCACATTAAAATTAATACACATAAATAACAGTGCAGCCGTTTAAATATCAGCCATAATTACTTACATAAATATGGATAATTGCATTTAAATATTTCCGCAATAGCATTAATTTAATTGTGCTATTTGCCGCTGGAAAGGGGATCATTTTGTATGTGTCGGTTTAGTGCGTGAGTGTGTGTGTGTTTGCGTGTGTGTATGCATATATAAGAAAGGAACAGACGAAAGTCGCGGCATCCATTGTAAATTTGTAATAAGCTGAAATAAAAGCAGTAATCACACTGAGCATGGAAATATAAAGAGAGAACAGACATAAAACGGCCACTTGGCAAATTCGAATAAAAAAATCAAAAAAAGATATGTATGTATAGCACACAAATCGAAAGAAAACCTATGAAAGTGGTTGCTCGCGTCACTGCTTCATATGTATCTGTATCTGTGTGCGTGAGTGTATGTATGTATGTAGGTGCGTTTGTCATTGGCTGTGTGTGCGTGTGAATGCGAGAGGAATGCTGTCTATGTATCACGTTTCGCACTCTATATGTATATATACATATGCATATGCACATGTGTGTGTGTGCAGTGTTGTGTAGTGCATAAAACATGAAGCCAGCAGATTTGAATTCCAGATTCTTTACAAAATTTCTCTTCAATTTCGATTTGGAGTTTCCCCTACCACTACACAAAAATTTGAATTTGTGGCTAGTTTTTTTTTTCTTTTTGATAAAAAACAGTCTGGCCATTTTGTCTCGCAAATCGATCTTGTTATTCTTCGGTTTGAAAACGTTGCATCCCTAAGCAGGGCAGCAATCAAGCAGAGGGCGATGCACAAAAGCCAGAGGGAGAGAGAGCGAGCATGAATGAGACAGTATTATAAACAGCACACACACGCAAACAACAAAATAAACTTGTTTGGACGCGGCTCTCTGGCTCGCTCTCAAATTGCAAAATGAGCAAAAAGCCGCTATTCGTTGTCGTTGGAGAGCAACGACAAATCTTTTTTTGAGTGGCTGCTGCTCGCTACTCGCTGCTGCTACTGTTGCTGCTGCTGTTACTGCTACTCTCCGTAGTTGTCTCTCTCTCCCTCTCATTTTTAGGAACTGCTCAAAGCAAAGCTAGGCGAGCGAAATTTCCATTGTGTGTGGCGATGTCGCGTCGTCGTTGTCGTTGCCAGCCAGCAGCAGTCGCAGCAGCAGAAGCAGAAACGGTCTCGCAGTCGGTTTAAAATTTTCTGACTCGTCATTTGGTGTTGTGCGAAAAGCGAGAAAAACGTATGCATATACAGATATATAAATATATATGTATATATATTTAATTATATATGCATTTATTGAGTTATTAAATTGTTTAAATAATAAATACGCAGTGCAAGGTGCAAGTTCGATACAAGTAGATTAACAATATTTAAATATCAATATCGAGTCTCCATCTCTGTAACCTCTCAGCGCTGTCAATGTGTGCGTGCGTGTGTCTGTGCAAGTGTATTTGTGTCTGTGTGTGTGTGTATGTGAGTGCCTTTTTTAAGCACAAACTCATTACAATTTACTATTACTCATCTGCTGCTGCTTCTTCTGCTTCTTTCTACCTCTGTTTTACACAGAGTTGAGTGTAAAGTGCCAACCACAAATAATAATAATTTATGATTCTTGTTTTGTGGAACAATGAAAAAAATACGAAATACGTAGAAAAGTATACAGAAAAATATACAAATTTTGAAAAGTGCATATTGTGCATTATTTTGTATTGTGACTAATGTGAATGGCGCATTAAATACAGCAAGCATTAATACATGTATACATATTTATTTACGCTCAAACTGAATAAACTGTAGCTACTAAAAAACTACCTATTTTATTTCGTTTTTTCTTATATTTCTTATATTTTTTTTTGTCTACATCAACGATTAACGAAAACCCAACGACTTTCATCGTCGTCGTCGTGCGTCGGTGTTTATATGTATGTATTTATGTATGTGACTCGTTCGCTCGCTCTCTCACACACACATAGAAGCACCCCAGCTCGCTGTCGTCACGTCTCGTCTGCGCGCCTTGAAAAGTCAATTTTTGTGTGTGTCGCTCAAACGCGCGCTCGCTATCTTTGGGCTCTGCACTTAGCTCACTCTCTCTCTCTCTGGTGCGTCGCTCAGTGTCGAATGAATGGACAGTGGTTCAGCCCCCATGGAGTGGGAGAGCGGGAGAGTGGAGCATTAGGAGATGGCTGCTGCTGCTGGCGGCCGTCCACCCTTGTAATTGCCGCATATGTGCATGGGTGTGTGTGTGTGTGAGACAGAGCAACAAATAAGTAGTAGCAGCAGCAATTCCACTATAAAAAAAAACAATAAGACAAAAACATAAAAAATACAAAATTGTTTTTCATTGTCGTGTGGCAGTATGTGAGTAAACTAAATGAGTGGAGTGGAATGAAGTAAAGTGAATGAGTGTGTGTGTGCCTGTGAGTGCAGTTCGCCTCTGCCAACTGTCTCTCGCTCTCTCTCTCTGCTACTGCTGCTGCTGCTGCGATGATGTTGCTGATTTCGAAATTGATTTACCTGAACGTGTTTTCGGTTTCGGAAGCGTGCATAAAACAAAATAAGTGCAGCAAGCAGTAGCAACAAAAACAACAACAATCACAATAACTACAACAAAGACAATTGCTAATCTTCCGTCTACATTTTTAGTGCAAAACGAAATGAATAAAGTGTGTGTCAAGTGCATTCAAAATATATAATAATAATAATAATAGCAAATAAATGTTAATTCGTACCAAAAGTAGTTGTGAACTGCAACAGCTGCAAAACAACAACCACAGCAACAACATCATTGTCAACAACAACAACTGCAACAACAACTACAGCAGCAACAAAATACAAAAATATCAAAATTCACTCAAAACAAAACGCAATTCGTGTCTCTGTGTGCGTGTTTCCTGTGTCTGTGTAACTGCATCTGTATCTGTGTATCTCTCTTTTCGTCGTATTCGAATCAATACAGAAAGCAAAGCAGCAAAGAAAATAATAAAAAGCAAGAAGCAGAAAGAATATATATACATATGTATATCAATTGAAACGCAATCACAACAAATGTGCAAATAAATACTAGAAATACGCAAATACATACACAGATATATTTATATATACAATATATCTATAGATTTACCAATTTCTCACTCACAATCTTCACATCTTGAGAAAATGAGGTGCTGCTGTTGTGCAAAAATAAAAAGCCAAGAACTATGACGCATCAAAATCATCAGACAAACGGCGCAAGTTTGGAGGATTGCCATACAAACTTTTATGCCTTGGTAAGTTGTCGCCTTTTTCACATAAAAATCCCTCCCTCTCTCTCTCTCTCTCATTGGTTTAATTTCCATTTCCGTTCTTTGCCAATTTGCCTTAGATCTAGGTCAGTGACAATGCAACACAGCAAAGCACAGGGTGTTTCAGCTACCACCCACGCTGATCGTTTGTTCGTTCTTTCCTTTGTTCTCTCCTTTCGTTCTTTTCTGTTGACAGCTGATTGTTGTCCTTGTCACTTAGTCGATAGGCGTGCGCGTTGCTGTTTATCGATAACTTGTATCTATACATAACCAGTGTTGCCAACTGTTTAAAGCCTTTAAAAGCTAAACTAAAAAATGAAATCAGCTAGAAAAAAACTACAAAATATGCAGGAAATTCAGAAACAATTTTAGTAAATTTGGGTTTTAAGTTGATATTCATTGAAAATAGGAAAAAAGCTTTAAAATAAAAATCAAAGAAAAAGTATGTATTATATTTTTAATTAGTTGGATTATATATTTTTTTCTTTGAATTTTTCTGTAATTTTAAGGTCAAATAATTGTAAAAGTACCTTAAAAAATAATATCTATCTTAATTCAAATTTTAAACTGCATCTGACTTAATAACAGATATAATTTTTTAGTGTAAATGCTTTTTTAAAATCGCTTTTTGCATTTTTGAGTAATGATGAAATATCTAAATTCTTAAGTTTTATAAAAAACAATATGTATCTCCTCTGGCTTATTTTTAAAGTAACGGGTATATAAACAAGACTGACTTATTTTTGAAGTAACGGGTATATATAAATAAGAAGTTTCGGTTCATTTTGTAATTTGGTTTTTTCTCAGTGTAATTTAAAATATTTATTGCTGTTTTTTTAATATTCAAAATTGCTAGAATTTGTAAAGCCCGCTATTTTTAGTACTTCCCGCGATTTTCATTCATCTGGCGGAAATTTAGCTGAGTTGGGAACTCTGTCCTGTCTATAACGTTATTTTCACCAGTTGTTGAAACACGCACAAAAGCAAAACAAGTCAAGAAAATGTAAAGAAGCAGCTACAAAGTGAATGTTGAAGTGTGTGTATATACATATATATATCTATATATATATGTGTGTGTGTGTGTGTGTGTGTGTGTGTGGGATACACTTTATGCGGCAACTGGACGGTCATAACAGGTTCTTCAGCGGCGTCTAGTTAGTTGGCCGGGTCGCAACGCCGTTTCTTTTTCAGTGGCATATTTCTTTAATGAATCTCGCTCAACAACAGCAGCAGCAGCAACGGAAGAAGCAGAAGCAAAAGAAAAGCTCAAATGGCAGCTTAAGATGGCGATGCGTTAAAGTCAACGTGCTCCAACAACACGCCCGACTATTACCCCACACTCTCCCTCCCCCAAGGCAGAAACAGAAGAGACAGCGACACAGACAGACTGAGTTGACCGAAGACGCGCCAACGAACGCTAAACGAAATAACGAAACAATAACAAACGCGCAAAACTTTCTCTGAGCGAGCAATGAACAGTAACACAGCGAGTGCCAAGAGAGAGAGAAACTTGCTAGACAACAGGCAGACCCAATTAGAGAGCGCACAAAAGATACAGAGAGAGAGAAAGACAGCTTGAACTTGGAAGGCACGCGCGCGTGAACAAACACTAGAAAAAAGCATGTCAGAATGATAACACACGCACACATACACACACACACACATGCAGAGCGAGAGAGCGCTCGAGAGAAACCAACTCATAAATATATGCCAGTGGCAAAACGAGCGCAAAAGCCGAAGCCGAAGCACACATACCGAATAATGTTTGTGTGAATTGAGTATGAAAATGGCAATAATAAAATGAAAATAATAGAAATACACAAGCTGCTCTCTCTCTGTCACACACACACACACACACATGCACACAGATAAATATACAATGCAACGAGACGCCGCTGACGTCGGCAGATAAAAGACAGCGACCTAAGCGTATGTAGATTGTTGTTGTTTGCTGATGACAATGCTGAAAAACGGCAAAAACAGACTGTGTGTGGGAGGGGGTGGGGGTAGTTTAATTATCATTATTAAAATTTTTATAAAATATGGTCATAATGCGTTAGCGTTGGCCCGAAATAAAAGTAAAAGGCTCATAAAACCTACAAAGTAGCGAGTTGTAAAAACGAGAGCGAAAATGAAAACAAACACACACCAAAAATTGCGATACCGAAATCGAAAAAAAAAAAAATACAAAATCCAAATGAACGGAAGAATGTGGAACGACGACGACGAAGCGACTCGACGCGACGGTCTCTTGTTGCCGCTTTGCCTTTGCCTGCTGCTTCTGCTTCTGTTGCTGCTGTTGCTTCTGTTCTTCATGTTGTTGTAGTTGGGGGCGACGCTCGTCGACGGTATTCGGCAGCCATTCGTGGTTTGGGGGAATACCTTTTGCTTGCTTGTACACAGTGTGCGTTTGAGTGGATTGGTGTGTGTGTGTGTGAGTAAGGTGCAGTTATTTGGCTATGTTTATGACTGTCGAGAGGGGGGTGGGGGAGTGGAGTGTCTCTGTCTGTCTGTGTATGCGTGTGTGTCTGCTTGTGCTCAGTTATTTTTTGTTTTTGTATGTTATGCTTGACGCTCTCTTGGCCATTGATTTGTGCTTGCCACAGCAACAGCAGCAGCAACAACAACAAAAACAACGACGACGACAACTTGTTTCAAAGCAACAACAACAATAAGCACAAGTAGAGGAAGAAGAAGCAAAACAGCAACAACAACAACTTGCAACGGAAGCCGCCAAAGACACGAAACTAGCCAGTTTTTCTTTTTTTTTTTTTGAATTGTCTTCTTTTTGCTCTGCGTTTTGTGCTTTTGTTTTGAGCTTTGCTTTGTATGCGCCTTTCGTTTTTTTTGTTTTTGTATTTTTTTGATTTTCTGTTACAAGTGCAGCAACTGCGGAATGTATGAAGCATTTTGCAACACTGTCTTTTGCACACTTGTTTTTTCTTTTTAGCTTTTGTTGTAGGTAGATGGGAATACAGGGTGGGAAGGGGGCGAGAGGGAGACTGTTTGTTGTAAATTGTTGCGTGTGGGATTTGTAAACAAAAGCGTAGGTGTTATTTCAGTTTAGTTACATCAAGTACAGTGGGCATACAGTATGAAAACTAAATGACTTGACAAAGATAAATATAATAAAATTAGAAATTAAATAAAATCTAAAAAAAAAACATTTATTCTTGAAATTTGTTGATTTACTCAAAAGTCATATATGTCAACAGTAGGTCGAGTTATTTTTTCACAAATAGCAAATATTAAAATTAGTTTTTTTTTAAACAAATATTTCAACACATTGGATCATATAATTTCTTATTTTTACTTTTCGAAATACCAAAATAAACTATTATAAAATAAGTAAGAATAATAATTAAAGCAAAGTTATAGATTTTTGCTTTTTATTTTGTTAAAAGAACTACTAAAAAAAACAATCTTTTAATTGATTCATAATAAAATATGGCAACTTTAGGGTTTTAAGACAGAGACAATCATTTTATCATATGCTCACTGTAGTTGCATATTAACAAGTGATCGATTGTACAATATATTGTTTTGAAATACAATTAATTTACTTAGTTTTGTTCTTATCTCTTTCGATATATGCTAATTAAGCAACAAATGATAACCAGCTAATCATCTATCTATTTCTCTCTCTCTCTCTCTTCGATAGACTGATTTGTGTGGAATTAAATGGCGAAAGTTCGTGAATGGCGAACGGCCGAATGCGTCGTCGGATCCGCTGTCGGATCCGATTCTGCGATCCTATTCACGATGCATGCAGGCGGACATGTTGTGCGTGTGGCGTCGTGTGCAATCCACGAAGCAGGACAACTCCGATCCGAATGCCTTAAACTTTGAGATTACCACATCGACCACTGTGCACCCGCCCCTCTCCCTCGCCGCCGCCAAGGAGCTCTGGATCTTCTGGTACGGCGAGGAGCCGGATCTCAGTGATCTCGTCGATGCCGAGCTGCTCAAAATAGCGGGTAAGCAATTATATCTGTTACAGAGTTGCCAATCTTTGATAGACAAACATATACCCTATTTTTAGTGGAAAGAATACGAGAGTTACAAAAATTATAAATTTGGATAAAGGTCTATTAGGCTGGGCCAACTCAAAAAAAAATAAATAAATAAACCCCCAAATAGCGGACAGTTCATCATAAATTTAGCCGAAAAAATTGGTTTGGGGACTCGACTAGTTTTTTTTTTTAATTCTTTGAAATTTCCATATGAAATTACCAAAATTTTACAATTATATTATTTTTATCGATATTTCCACGAAGTTTCACTTTAAAAAAAACCTGATTTTAAGAAAATACAGCTGTTTTGCTAACTCTGATATATCTATACATAAATAAGAACAAAGGTACTACTACATAGAAATGCTGGGATCTTTTTAGAAGAAAATAAAGCTGTTTTTAGAAATAGAGAAGGTCGAAGAAAAAGCAAAATTTGCAACAAAGAAAACTGATGATTTTTTTTTTATATGTATTATGGTTCTAAAATGAATTTTTCATGCAATTCAATATATTTTCAAGGCTTATTATAAAAGTGAAAGTCAATACAGCTAAATTTTATGGGGATCACATCATAATTAATCAATTTTCAGTGTGCAAAGTTATGTTCTACCTGTAAATGCTCAGTAAGAATCCAGAAATTTCGCTGCCGGCATATTTTGAATTTTTTTGTTCCTGAAGTTTTTTTTTTAAATTGTTCTGGAACAATCTCTACATCAATCACATATGAACATAGATAAACAAGTGTTGAGAATATTGTCGTTACATTATGAGCTTTATAAATTTAATAAAACTTCAAGGCCGCAACGTGCAGCGCAGCAAATATTTTGTTGTACCCATGAGAAAACCAAAACAATACACACACACACGCATATGCATGTGTACACATACATGTCAAATAAATAAACTGTGTGTGTGTGTCTCCAACATCACTCACATGGCGCGCTCATCTGTCATCAGCAGTAGCAGCAGTGTTCTCCCCCTCTCTCTCTCTCAACCACCCACTCTCTCTGCTCTCCTCTCTTCTCATAAGTTTGCGGTCAGCCCACGCGTAAAACGTCACCTGTGTCATTTGCAATGTTTTTGTTTCGATTGCGCGCTCTCTCGCTGTGCCTCTCTCGCAATCACTCGTTCGCTTGCTCTCAATTTTTTTGTTTGAGCTTACGCTCGTTAGTTTTTGCTCTCTCTATCTCTCTCTCAGTCTCTTATTATTGTGCTTTAGCCGCCTTGGCAAATTCGGAATTCGGTTCATTTGAGAGGGTTGCTTACTTGATGGCCTCGATTGCTTTTGCTTTTTGGCTCTCAGCTCTTCTTATCAGTTGTTTTTAGTTTGCGGCGTTTGGCTAATATTTATTTAATTTTTGCCTATTGCTTCACACGCTATCTCTGACCACAAAAATTATCACTGCTGCGTCTCTTTGTAATTTGTGTTATGGTCTCTCTTTCCCCCATGGCAAATTCCACTCGCAGCGTAATCTGACAATACGTCAACCTTAAAGTTAACGTAATCATAGTAATTCAAACGTAGTTTTGTGTCTCCTTTCGATTGTTCGACGTCATTTTGCGATTCATTTTACTTTTACAGTTAGCTGTTGATAAACTGTTTCGAGTTAAATGCGCTACCGCTGCTGCGGTCGCAGTCGCAGTTGGCGCAGCTCTGCCGCTGTGGTGAAATTTACAGTCGACGACATTGTTGCTGCTGTTGTTGTTGCTTTGTTTTTTAATGACAAGGACATTGACTAATTGCATTGACATTACTTTGTGCGAATTCTCTTTTCTTTTTATAGCCGCAAACAACAAACAAAAAAACGCTGCTGTCCCTGTATGTCCATATGTATGTGTGTGTGTGTGTGTGTGTGTGTCTGTGCGTGTGAATGAAAGCAGAGAGGAGACAGAGACGCGTTGCGTCGACAGAGGCCGTTGCTGCTGCCCAGTGAAAAGTGGCAACGGCGCAGCGGCAGACCTCAAAGTCTTGTTGTTGTTGTACTCGATTTTGTTGTTGTGGAATATACAAGTTGCCACAGCTTTTGTTGCTACAATTGTAGCGCTCTCTTTTTTTTTGCACTTGCTTTGTTTATAACGGTTGCTTAGTAAGAAGAATAAAAACAACAACAATGAGTAACAACGATTTTGCATATCGATAACGATAATAAGAAATGAAACTTAATTAATTCGGTAATTCGATTTGTCAATGATTTCAGCAACAAGTTTAGCTGTTTGTTAAATTTATATGCAACGTTATGTTTGTTATTAAATTTCAATTTTCTATAGAATTCACCAAAAATATATAAATATGATTTAAAAATGAAAAATAAATATACATATATGATAAATAAATTGAATTTCAAAAGAAAAAAAGTAGCAAGTTTTTAAAAAGTGTAAATATAAATCGATGCATCGATATGCTAATCGATATTTCTGCCGTCTCTAATGAAAAGCTTGTTGGCCCCACTACTTGTTGTTGTCATTGCCAATGTTGTTGTTCTTGTTGTTGTTGTTTATTACACACACTTTACAAATTGTACCTTAAACAGCTGTCACTTTGTTGCTGCATTGACATTCTGTCTCTCACTCTTCGTATGCATGTGTGTGTGTGAGTGCGCTCCACAATTGGGGCTAATAATTATGAGCTCACAACTTGTGTGCCTCTCTTAGTCTATCTTGCTCTCTGTCTCTATGTGTGTCTGTGTGATTGTGCGCTCTCAATTGTCGGCTGTTCTCTTTTGTGCGCTTGCTTGTGTTTTATTTTTCTTTTTGTTTTCTTAAACTGGTTTTAAAGCTTAATTACAATGCGCTTTGTTGTTGCTGCAACATTTTGCATTCGCTCCGTTTGCCGACGCTTTACCTGTTTTGTTGTTGTTGTTGTGCTTATTAACCAATTTGCAATGTGGCCCGTCGCTAAGCCACAGATTATTGACCTTGATTAAATACATACATGCATAAATATATATGTATATATAAATACATGAGTATTTACCGCTTGTTGCACGCTATCTTTCTATGCGAACTTATATCGTAGACTAGCAACAAATGTACGTACATACACACATGCATACGCACACGTTTGCACGTCATTTACATTGTGATTTTGCTGTGGTAGCAAATTTTTAACCTAAAATAGCGTTTCAAGCACAAACAACAACAAGCGAGCGATGGCGTGTGTGGGAGAGAGTGGCAGATGAGCGAGAGCGCGAAAACTAGCGGCACTTTTGGCCAAACAACACTCACTCGCTCACACTCATTCACTCACTTACTCACTCACTCTCTCTCGCAGCAGCAGCAGCCGTCACAGTCAGCAACAGCGAATGTTTGAAGTACAAACAATACACAGATACACCTCTCTCTCAACTCACCCACTCGCTAGCTCTCACTCACGCGCGCGCTCTCTCTCGCCCTCTCTCTTTCTCTGTGAGTTTGTCGCTCTGCGTGTGTCCGCAGTTAGCAGCAGCAGCAACATGTGCACAAACCACACGTGCTACAAAAAAAAAACACACACACACACGCACAAAAGTACATGCAGCGTATGTATTTGGAATTTGCATTGAGCAGCCGTCGTCGACGTCGACGTCATATTCCTGTTATGGTCGGGAGATTGCGAGAATGAGAATGAGATATTCGCTTGCAGACGACGAAGTCCAAATCGAAGTCGGCGCAACCGAAGCAGCGCAGTCGGCAATTCGAATTTTGTAGGTTTGGAATTTTTTGTGTTTCGTTTTGATTTCGATTCTTTTGTTTGTTTGCCAAGGGTTTGAGAGTGGGACGGAGACAGGGAGAAAGAGAGAGGCTGCAGCAGAAGTGTTGTTGCTACCCTTTTTTGCGTTTTTCTGTTGCATGTGCGTATGTAGGTATATGTGTGTGTGTGTGTGTGTTAATGTGAGCTTTGAACTTTTGCCGTGTCTGTGTGGGCTTCGTGTATGACCCCTAGAAAATACATTCTCACTTACAAACAGACATACATACATACATATAAACATACATACGCACACACACACACATGCATAATCGTACATTGCCCTCTGGTAAAAATATTACGCTGATCTCATTGAAAGAAAAGGTACAAACAATGAAATTCACAAGCAGGCTTGTTACAACAACAACAACTACATCTACAAGAAAACCACTCAACAAGCATAATTTCCAGAGCCCAGCCTACGACGCTGTCTCTGTCTCTGCTGCTCTCTCTGCAGCTGCATTGTTTCGCAGTCAACGTCGCTACTCGCTGCTTTTTGCGCTCAACTCACTCTCACAATGCCACTCGTACTCTCACTCACACTCATTCGCCGGCTCGTACGCTCTTCAGTTCTTTTGAGTGTAAATGAGACGCGCGTTCTCATTGCTTATATGTGTTTTGTTATTTATAATGTTGTTTACCTTTACGTAATTATCTTTGCAACATTTCTTGATGTGTGTTGTTGCCTCTGTTTGTCCTCTTTCCTTTGCTGCTTTGTTTCTTTTGTTGTGCTTTATGTGAGTGTATGTGTGTGTCTGTTTGTGTGTCATGCAGAGGGTGGACCCGGCGCTGCTGCTGCGCGCTGTAACTGTTGACTCCGCAGTCGCAGTAGCTGCATGTGTAGGTGGCGCATATGTGTGTGTGTGAGCACGTAGTATGTGTGTTTGTTTTGCTTGAGTGAGATGCTTGGAATTTTCCAAAAAACAATTTCTCGACTATTCTGTTCGCCTCTTTCCCCTCCCCGCGCTCCTCCTCTTCGTTGCCTTTTTTGTTTTAAGTGGCATTTTGTTTGCGCTTCCGCTTTTGATTTTGATTTGCCTCTCCCGCCGACTCTGCCACTGCTGTCGTTTGTCTTTTCATCTTCTCTTTATATTCCATGAGTCTTCTTCTTCACTCACGTATGCAACTGCTGATGTTGTTGTTTTTGCTTAAATTTACATAGATTTTCTCGTCTCTTTAACACTCTTCCTCTCTCTCACACACACTCCTGCGATGTTATTAATTCCTCCCTTTCTGCCATAATTTCTTGAGTTAAAGAGTTAAATTTGTCATTGAGCTGCGCGCGTCGCAAAACAATAACAAAATAATTTGCCAATACAACAATAAAAAAAAAGTAAATAAATGCTCTCAATGCGCGCGAGTCACTTAAAATTGGGATTCTCATTTAATTTTTCTAGCCCCGTTGAATATTTTGCGTTGTTTCTCATTGTTTATGTGTTGTCACACACACATACATGCACACATAGAAGAAGCAGAGCGTGCGCGCGTTTTTTTGTTTTGTTTTCTTATTATTCAGTTATTTTCCGCCTTTAAAATGCGTTCCACACACTTCAATTGGAAATGTCAATGTAGTGGAAGGGGGAAGAGTAAATAAACTTGCTGTGGAACGTATTCAAAATGTCTTATGAATAATTGAGAAGCTCTGAGTTGATTGGATTTATGAATGGATGGAATCATGGAATAAACAAAATATGCTAAGCGAAGCTTTGAGCTTTTTTCAGTTGTAATACAGCTATAATACATAAATAAATAAACTAAATAATATTATTAAGATATTTTTTGTCTTTAGAATGTTTAAATAATAATTAAGCTTAAAAAATTATTAATAAAATTTTAATTATATATAATTTAATTATAACTAATTTTTCTGTTATTCCAGCCAATCAAGCGCTCTGGAATGGCACCTGGAAGGGCGAGCTTACCTACGAATGCCGCTCGCTGCTCTTCAAGGCGTTGCACAATCTCATGGAAAGGTGAGTGCAACTGGAATCTTAAAGTTCTTTCCATTAACTAATCTTCTTGATCTTTTTTTTTTTAGATTTGTGCTCACCAAGGACATTGTGCGCTTTGGCAAATGGTTTGTGCAACCTTGCACCTCCAGCGATCGTCTCTTTGGACGCAGGTGAGTTGTGCCACATGCCGCATGCAACATTATTGAGGATGCATTCGCCTAAGAAACTGATGTCCAGCTGTTAAAATTATGCTGGATATCCTGGCAATCATCCCAGATTAACATATGAGACAGGAACTCTGTGCGATCGCATTGAAGCTTATGCGATTGCATCGTTCTTCCTGCCACACTTGCAACATGGCATTAAAACCAACAATGCCTATATGCAACACAATTAGAGCTGGCAAAACATGTATCTATGCGATCATTCAACTAAAAAAAAAGAAAATAAAAAATAAAAAAGAATTAGAAAGAAAATAGATAATATTTAAATAAATAAATAAAGAAGAAACGTTATAAAAAATAAGCAAAATGAGAAAAAGGAAATAGAACACGAAAAAATAGCAAAAATAGAGAAACAAGAAAAATTGTTAGAAAAAAAAATATGAATTAAATTGCAAAAAGTGAAAATTCGTTAAACAAAAATTTCATTTATTTTAAAAGAAAATTTTACAATAAAAAGGACTTAAGATTAGAAGAAAAAAGAAGATAAAATTAGAAGAAAAAAAGGAGATAAAATTAGAAGAAAACAAAAAATGTAAAAATAAAGTAAATTAAAAATATAATTTTACTTTAAAACCGTATTGAGATTTGATAAATCGATTTAGGAAAATAAAAGAATATAGATTTTTGATTATAAAAATGAAAACATTGAATGTTATAGATTATGCATTGATGTTTTCCCAGCGCTTATCATATTTCTTGAAGGGATTGGCATCTTATAATAAAATATTAATTGTTTGTTCTCTTTCTGCTTTCAGTTCGCAGCATTTGTCCTTCTCCTTCACGTTCTTCGTGCACGGCGACACAGTGTGCGCCTCGATTGATCTGCGGGAACATCCCGCCGTGCGTCCGCTCACCAAGGAGCATTTGGCGGAGGCGGCGGTTGCCTTTGCCGCGGCAAGTGGACAGACGACAGCGACAGCGACGCAACGTGGCCAGGACAATGGAACAAACGGTGTTGTGGCTGCCACAACAACGTTGCCCGCCAGCTCACCACCACTTGCAGAGGGACCCGGAGCAACAGGAGTAGCAGGTGGAGGAAGTGGCGAGAAGGCAGTAACAACAACAGCGCCGGCACAAGCACGTAAAGTGATGTTGGCTCCCTTTGGCATTGCGGCAATACTCACCGGCAACAGTTACAAGGCCAACGATCCCATGGCCGAAAAGATCCTCGAGGATTGGGCATCGTTTTTCCCGCTGTGCAATAAGGACAACACGGATGTGCCGCCAGTCGTTGAGGTTGTGTCAGGTGAGTGTTGCAACCAACAGATACTATCAATAGATACATTATGTCAAGTAATTGTTTTGAGAATCGAAAGAAATGCACATTACTTAAAGAAGGTTATCATAAAAATAATTTCTGGATTAACATTGAAAATAATAAAAATTAGGATTATTTCATAATGATCAAGATTATGTTTTGATATTAAAATGAACACAATGATATTGTATTATTTAAAATAGTTTTAATAATATTATTATATTTATATTATAATATTATAATTATTTTAGAATTTATATTAAATATACAAAAATAGTTCTTATATCTTCAACTAAGAATATTTAAATAATTGTATAACTCTTACTTATTTTAAATTTTCAAAATTAATATTAAAATTAAAAATATTCAATTGTAACAATTGCAAAAAACAAAAAATTAGGAAAATTCATATAAAAAGGCAAGTTTTTTTTTTTTAAATAAGATTAGTGTGCATTTTTTAAAATTAAAAATAACCAATTACTTGACTAAAGGTATATAAAATAAATGTAAAATCTATTTTACAAAATTGTTAACATTAAACAATGAAAATATTATACAACAAATACTAATGAAATGTTGCATCTTCAGGTGGTCATAAGATGTATCATCCAACGAACTATGTACTAGTCACAGATTTGGACGACATGGAGCACATGGAGTTTAATGAGTTGCACAAGGCGAATGGAACTGGAACTGGCAGTGTTGCAACTGGAACGACAGTGGAAACAGCTGTATTGGCATCGCTCTCCTCACCACTTGCAACAACAGCAACAACTCCTGCGGCAACAATAACAACAACTGCAGCAGCAACAACAACAGCAACACCTGCAGCAACTCCAACAGCAGCAAAAGAGACAGCTGCCAACAACAACAATAGCAACAATAACAACAATAACAATGCGAGAAAGGCAACATTGGAACGTTTAACGTTTCAACCTTATTACGATCAGCGTCCCACATCAGGATTTACGTTTAATACCAACAATACTCATATTCCCGCTACGGCGGCAATTGAAATGCCGGAACGTGCGTGGCAGGATTGTATAATGAATACGTTGCATGTGGATGCAGCTGCGACAGCGGCAGCGACGTCAGCAGCAGCAGCGACAGCAACAGCAACAACAGCAGCAGCAGCCAATGATGATGAAATGGATGCCAAGCAAATGGATTCCAAGCAACATGTGCAGCAGCAGATCCAACAACAACAACAACAACAGCAGCAACAACAGCAGCGTCAAAAGCTGTGGAACTTTGTGGATCCTATGCAGAAAGCTCCTTGCATATGCACCAAGTAAGTTGGCAGCTCAACTCTCTTTAGTTTCGTTCTCTCTTTCTTTACTGCCCGCTGCCCCGCTCTTTTGTTTTTTTTTTCTACTCTCTCTTTTTGTCTGTCTCTCTCTGACTTACTGCACCCGCTCTGCCCACAACGATCCGCCTTACATTTTCTACTACTCTCTTTTGTTTTCACTCTCTCTTTGGAGTGTGTGTGTGTGTGTGTGCAATTTGTTTTTGTAGCGTGAATTTGTGTTGAATTTGAATAGAAACTATGAATATGTGATTGTTAAACAGTGTTGTAAAACGCTTTAAAGGCATGTCTAGTTGCAGAATAATTATCTTAATTTTTTTTTTTTTGTATTAATAAGTTAATTGTGTGTGTGAGTGTTTTGCATGCTTAACATTTAAGAGAAATTCAAGGTTAGCCAGAAAGAAAAACTCACCACGCGCGCGCGTCTCAGAAATGTGTTGAAAGTTGCAAGTTAAGTTGAAAGTTTAACACAAAAACAAAAAAACCAACAAATTTCAGCGCACAATGCAGCGGCAGCAGCAGCGCCGTCGGAGTTGGCGTCAAGCGTCAGCAGAGCAGCAGCGGCAGCAGTCCAAGTTTGGCTGGCAGCTCGCCAGCGCTGCGAGCAGCGATCGTCGCCGCCAGCAGCGCCGTTGGCAGCAAAGCGTCATTTCAGCTTTACCAACAACAACAACAGCAGCAGCGACCGAGCACACCTGCAGCGCATCATTCCAGTACCAGTTCCACTTCCAGTGTTGGCTACATTTGCTCTTCCTCCTCCTACTCCTCCTCCTTCAGTCTTAAGCGACAAATTGTGCCGTTTCACAAGCGTTTTCTACTCAATACAAACAACAACAGCAACACAACTACTTCCTCTACAACAACAACAACAACAGACACCAATATACCAAAACAAAGGTTTGTGTCGCTCTGCAGACATCTTTCTCTGTCTCTCTGTGTGTGTCTGTGTGTGTGTGGAGGCGTTTAGCAGCGTTGCCACATATTTTTTTTACTTTTGGTTTTCTGTTTGGTTCTTAATATGCTCTTTTAATATTTCTCTCTCATAAACTCACACACACAGACACACACACCTTTAAGTTGTTTATATTCTGTTACTTACTTTCTTGAAATCTCAACAACAACAACACAACAACATGCTCTGTCAACTTTTTTAAGTTTTGTTGGCTGGTTTTTACATATTTGGTTTATAAGTTTTTTACTTTTATTCCTTGCACATAAACAAAAACACAAACACACATGCGCATACACACATGCATAAACTGCAACGATCACACACACACACATACAGTTAGTCAAACATAACAATTGTATTACTTATTATTATTTACTATTTATGTACTTGTGGTAAATGGTGTAATAACAATAACAACAAAAACAATAATAATAATAATAATAAATTTCATACATTGTAAATGATCTGCTCACGACCCCGCCCATGTCTCCCCCTGCCCCTGTCGCTCATCGTCGCCTTTTCGCATTCTATCGTTATCGGTATTTTTGGTATACTGCATGTGGGTGCGCGTGTTATCGATATCGATTGTAGTTAAAGCCTGTTACACACACACACGCACACACACATACATACATGCTGTAAATAACGGTTACATTTGGTTGTTGGCAGCTGCAAGTTTTATTTTGATTTTATTCTAATTATTTCTCTAAGTGTAGAACTTCTTCTTTGCATCTCCTTTTTCCGCCACTCTACAACGCTTGCTCTTTCTCTCTCTCTTTCTCTTACTTGGATGTGGTTTAGTTTAATTTTGCTTAACATTTTTAAACACGTTTATCGATAAGCGGCTGTAATTAATCGATTAATGCTGTTTGATTGTTTTTGGTTGCTTAATACTTAGTTTGCTTTAAACGCTTTTCACTAAATTACATGTAAATTTTTAAAGCTAAAAAAAATTATAAATTTTTAGAAATATTTACATAAATTTTACAGTGCATATTTCGAAAGCATGTAATTTTTAATTTTTTTATAACTAAAAATCAATCTAATGAATATTTACAATTTTATTTTTTCTTCCCAACACTTTTTTTCATCCCGTTTCTTCCCAAATAGACACCTGGCGGCAAGTGCAACATTAGGTGGCAGCACGGGCAACACGCCCAGTCATGGCACGCCCCATGGAGGCGGAGGAGGTGCCTCAACGTATTCACGCAACTCTTTGGGGGATTCATCATCGATGCCAGCAGTTGCCTCTTCCTCGGTGGGATCACCTGCAACACCGGCGCCTTCACCGCATCCGCATCCAAACTCAGCGCAATCACAACCTACATCGGTGCCACCCGCTGAGCAAGTGAGTCCAACTTCAAGTGACTACACTATTATCATTTTCAATTTATTTCTCAATTAGAAATAACTAAGAATACCAAAACTGTGGGAAGAAATTAGAAAACCTAACAAACTAAAATTGGAAAATAAAAATTGGAAAACAAAAATTGGGAAGAGAAAGTTGAAAAAATTTGAAATAAAAACTTGTAGTTAAGAAGTAAAACTTAGGAAATTAGACATACAAAATACTAAGTTGTAAAAACAATAAAATATGCTTAATTAGAACAATCGAAAAACCAAAATTGATAAATAGCAAAGAAATATTAACTAAGAATACAGAAATTGTGTAAAGTAATACAAAATCATATAATGAGGAATTTAATATTAGGAAACCAAAATTGTCAAAGTTGAGAAAATTGGAAATAAAAACTAGGAATTAGACATAGGAAAAATTGGGTAATAAAAAATTAAAGTATGCTTAATTAGGACATTCGAAAATCAAAAATTTATAGCTAGGAAAGAAATATTAAGAAAAAAGAGAAATTAATTAAAAAATATATTCATTCATTAAATATAAAAAAAAATTCCAAAATATCCAAAATATATAAATAATAAATCCTCATTTTGGTATTTAATAATATTTCTATATTTTATGTGTCGTTATTTAAGTTATTCTTAAAAATATATTCGTAATTCTCTTGATGTAACCATTAGTTTACCATACTAATTTATATCCTTTCTAATCCCGTCCAGCTACTCAATATGAGTCCACATGCGCCCACATCAGTTTCGAATCTCCAGCAGCCGCCCACGCCCATCGATCACCTGCTGGACAAGAACACGCCCGCTCCGACGCCAACGGATCAGCACGATAACAAGAGCATAACCGCTTCTCCTTACGTGCATGGCGGGGAACCACCAACCTACACGGAGCATGGAGGCGCCACAGGAGCTGGACAAACGCTGAGTGCACCTGGCAGTGTGCCACAACAGCAACCAGCAACACCGACATCAGCAACTGCAACTGCCACTACGCCAGCAGCAACAGGAGCAACGGGAGCGACAGCAGCAACTGTTGCTGCCACAGCAGCCGGCGTGGCAGCAACACAATGTGGCACGATTAGTGTGAAGAAACTGGAGATGCAACAGCAGCCCATGCTAACGGTTAAACAGGAGCCAGGCACAGGCTTAGGCCAAGTTGCAACACGTGGCATTGTGGCACAAACGTCAACAGTTGCCACACAGGAGGCGGTCACAAATCTATTCAATCTCTACAAGCCGCCACAATTGACGCTCAAGGATGCAGACAGCTTCTACGACGAGGAATGGCTCAAGGATGTCATCTATGACTTTAGTTTTCAGGAGTCCTGGTAAGTTGTGTATGATTAATCCAATTACACTTATTTCTTTTTAATAATTATCATATAATATATTAATAAATCTAACTTTCTGTTGGTCAAAAATTTATTCAAATAGAAAATGTCATTTAATGTTCACCACTGTGCATCTTCAGTCTTTTTCGAAAACTTCAAACTGCCATTTCTTTGTCAAATCTTAAGCGATTTCTTTGCGGAATATCAATTTTATCATTATTTGAGCTATATTTTGATTCTGCATCAAAATTGGAAAATTCAATTTTTTGTTTTTACCTTCCATTTTTTCCACTGTCCTGTACTTTCCCCCTAATGCTTTATTTGAAACTTCAAACAGACATAACTTTGCCAAATCTTAACCGATTTTCATGCGGAATATCATTTTATTCATTATTTGGTCGCTAAATTGATTCTGCATCAAAATTTTATTTTCTTAAAAAATTTAATTTTTTGGTCATCACTGTGAATTTTTTGCATACCTACATCCCTTGACACTTTTTCTAAAACTTCAAACAGACATAACTTTGTCAAAACTTGACCGATTTTCATGCGTATTACCATTTTCATCATTATTTGACCTCTATTTCAATGCTGCATCAAAATTTTACTAACTTAAAAAATTTCATTTTTTGGTCATCACTGTGAATTTTTTCCATACTTACCCCTTGACACTTTATCTCAAACTTCAAACAGACATAACTTTGTCTAAACTTGACCGATTTTCATGGGGAATATCAATTTGATCATTATTTGGCCGCTTTTTTGATTCTGCATTAAAATTCGAGTATTCAATTTTATTTCATTACTCTTCATTTTTTCCTAGAGATTTTTCGAAAACTAAAAATATTAGAAATTTTTTTTTTTAAGATGTTTATTTTTAATACACAACTTTTATGATGCATGGTGTTAGATTAATCCAATGATTCAACTGTCTAACTGTGTTCTGTTTCTCTGTCTTTTTTTCAGGGACAATCTGCCGGTGAAGCGACCCAAGTTGAATGAAACCGCCAAGCAGCGAAGACCGCGTTATGCCAAAAATCTGTACGATGGTCACACGCACTTTAAGCCATTGATGCCGTCGCCGGGATCCGTATATGGCTCACTGCTCTCCATAGATGGCAATGCGGCGACGACGCAGCTTAATCCGGTAGGAGGAGAGGCAGGAGGAGTGGGAGCAGGAGGAGCAACAACTGGTGGCGGACTGGTGGGCATTGCCTATGGTGGCAATGGAAGCGGAGGCGTCTCCAGCAGCGATGAGGCGGACAATGCAAGTGCTGGCGGCGTCACAGCCAGCTTCTTTCAGGGACTGGACATTAAGACAGAGCCGGGCTTGCATTCGCCCAGCTGCAAGGAGTCCAAGTCGAGTAGTGGCCAGGCGAGTGGTGGTGGCAATCTCTTCACCGCCGAGGGTCTAAATCCCACACTCAATGATCTGGAGCAGCTGTTCGAGACGAGCTCGAATGATGAGTGCAGCAGCGTGCAGATCCATACGCCACCCGACTCCAATAATCCCTCGAACGGAGGTTGTAGTGCCGTGAGCAATACAATTGATGAGCTCAAACGGAGCACGGCGGTGGCCAGTGCTGTGGTGGCTGCGGTGGTGGCCAGTTCTGGTGCCGGCAGCATTCAGGCAGAGGATTTAACCAAAATGTTTCCCACACCGCCATCACATGAGCAACAACATCCCAATTCAAGTCCCTGCCAGACGGATGTGGTCATGACGGATCTAAGTGTGGATACAGGGAATAACAACAACAATAGCAACAACAACAACAACAACAACAATAGCAGTAGTAATAATAATAATAGCAATAACAATAATAATAACAATAGCGCTGTTGTGCTCAAGCTCACAAAGCAGGAATATAGCGTGGAACTGGGCAGTCCACTGGAGGAGCCCATACAGGATTGGAACTATGTGTATCGACCGCCGCAGCAGGAGAAATTTGTGGGCAGCTCACGTTATGCGCCATTGACAAATCTGCCAAGTCAGACGCTGCCGGCGCTGACAGTGCCCGCCAATTGTTTCTACCATGCCACCTGGAGTCACAGTCAAAAGTCGCGAGCAGCAACATTGGCCAAAGCAGCAGCAGCACAGCAACAACAGCAGCAACATCAGAAGCATCAGCAGCTGCAGCAGCGCATACAACAACATCAGCAATTGCAGCAGCAACATCAGCAACAGTTGCAGCAACAACATCAGCAACAGCAGCAGCAGCAACAGTTGCAACATCAAAAACATCAGCAATTACATGATTTATTGGCGGCAGGACCAAGAACACCAATGAATACAACAGCAATGCCGTCACCTTCGACTGGAACCGCAACTGTTGCACAACCGTTGAGCAGCGGTGGCAGTCAACTGTTGCTCAATCAATTGAACTGTCCACAGGCGCCGCCGGGCAGCTCCATGCAACAGATGATGCAACGTGCCACCGGCATGTCACCCATGCCCAATTCACCGGTGAATTCAGGTGTGCCCTTTCCACGCAGCAGTCCCATGCCACACGGTGGCATGCGACAGACGCCCACACATCCGCCGCCTCCATATCCCTATGACTTGGCCGCGAGTCCGGCAAATTCCACTGGCTCTTATCATAATAAGCCTTATGGTGCACCGGAGACAGGGCCACAGGGTGTTTCACATCATAATTTTGGACAGCTGGCAACGCTGGACAACAACAATTCGAAGCTGGCCATGTTGCCATACGGAGCAGCAGCTGGACAGGCACAGGGCGCACAAGGCACACAAGGCGCACATGCACAGGGTGTGCTGGGTCTGCTGCAGGAGCTGCCCGAGGTGAATTCAGTGTTGGTTAACATACTGCTGTATGATACGGCGCTGAATGTGTTTCGCGATCACAATTTTGACAGCAGCAGCGTGTGTGTGTGCAATGCGGATGCGCAGAAGATTGGCAACATACGTGGCGCCGATTCGGGTGTCTATGTGCCACTGCCAGGTGGCAGCTTCAATCCCTTTCCGGCTGCCACACAGCGCAACAACTCGGCCAGCAACAACTCCGGCAACTCCGGCAACTCTGCGTCTTCAACCAGCTCATCCAGCTACAATTTCTCGGGTGGCATGCGCATGATCAGTGCCTTTGGTGTGGGTCTGGACGCGGGCGGATTACCAGGTGCCGGACATGGACCCAATGGTGGTTCCAGCTCCTCCTCCTGCACGCCGCCCAGCAGTAATCCCCATATAACCGGCTATGTGGATGATGATCCAGTGGAATGCACCTGCGGCTTTAGTGCTGTGGTCAATCGAAGACTCTCCCATCGCGCTGGACTCTTCTACGAGGATGAGCTGGAGATTACGGGCATTGTGGATGATCCGGGTCGGAATAAGCAGGCCACATTGCTCAGTCTCATACAGAGCTTGTGTCGGAAGAGTGTCCAAAGCAAAACCGGAGGAGCAAGTGACTCAAGCAGGGAACTGGAGAAGGTAGCAGTTGGCACAGGAGCGGCAACGGCAGTGGGCGTGGCCGTGGGCGTGGCTGAGCAGCTGGCACATGCCATCTTTGATCTTCTGCTCGATCAGTGCTCCATCATCCAAACGTCGAGCAGTTCGGTGCATCGTGCTCTGCAATCCCATCGTCGTCGCATGTCCCGACAGCGGCGACTCTTTGGCAACAGCGGTGCTCCGACTGCTTCGATGGAGTCCATAGCAAATGTCCTGGAATTCACGGATGCGCATGATGTGATCAGTTTGGCATTGGAGCAGGCGCGTCTGGCCTTTGAGGATCAACGCATGGACATGAATATGCTGGAGTTTAATCATCATCCACAGCATGGACATGGACATGGTCATGCTCCCGCCCAGCAGTCACAGCAATTGATGGCATTCCAGGCGGCGCCTGCTCTGCGTCAGAAACTCTTGGCTCTGGGCAGTGGACGCCTAACGGTGCACAAGTGGCCATATCTACCTGTGGGATTCACCCGGAGCAACAAGGAAATTGTGCGCACTATGAATGCCATACAGCCTATGCTCCAGAGTGCCTTCCATTGCAAGTCCCGGGGAGGAGCTGCCGGCTCCAAGGATGCCAGCTCCTATAATACGGTTAGTGGTCCATTGACCTGGCGGCAATTCCATCGGCTGGCGGGACGTGCATCCGGACAGTGTGAACCACAGCCGATACCCTCGGTGGTGGTGGGCTATGAGAAGGATTGGATATCGGTGGCACCACATTCCATTCACTATTGGGATAAGTTTCTGCTCGAACCGTATTCCTATGCCCGGGATGTGGTCTACATCGTTGTCTGTCCGGATAACGAACATGTGGCCTCGTATACACGCACCTATTTCCGTGAGCTGAGCAGCACCTACGAGATGTGCAAGCTGGGCAGGCACACGCCCATCCGCGGCTGGGAGGGAGTGCTCCAAGTGGGCGCAGCTGCCAGCACGGAAAAGGAGCGGGAAGTGACGCCGCTGGATGATTGGCTGCGCACCTTGGAGCATGCTTCACTCGCCGAGCAGATCCGACGTTATGCCATTGCCTTTCTCTATCAATTGGCGCCGTATTTGAGTCGTGTGCCAGCTGATAAAAGTCTGTTGAATCCGCCGGATCTGAGTAAAACAGGAGGAACAACAGGCGGAGCAACAGGAGGAGGAGCAACAGCAGGAGCCAACACAGGCACAGGTTCAAGCCACACGGAGCACACTAGTGAACCGAGCACACTCATCAAACTGGAACCCGGCACGGAGCAGCAACCGGAGCAACCGGATAGCAAACAGGATGTTAAGCCTGGTGTTGGCGCTGGCGCCGATACAAAACCTGCACTGGTCCTAGGTGATCCTTTGGGCATGGGTGAAACCCTAGAGGACATTAATCCATCGGCCATTGTGCTCTATGTGGTGAATCCCTTTACCTTTGCCTCCGACAGCTTTGAGCTGGAGAGATTGGCATTGATTGCCTTGCTGCGTTGCTATGCGGAACTCCTGAAAGCTGTGCCGGATTCGGTGCGTGCCCAGATGAACATACAAATCATCTCGCTGGAGTCCATCATGGAGCTGGGTCCCTCGGGGAATCGGCGTCGCTTCTCGGATGAGATCAAGTGCCTGGCACTGAATATTTTCTCACAGTGTCGTCGGCATTTGGTGCATGCACAGCCGGTGAAAAGCTTGACGGGATTCGGTACGGCCGCCAACATGGAGGCCTTCCTGAAGACCAAGGATGAACCCAATCGAAGGGCTTATAAGATGTATACGGCTCCCTTTGTGCTCGCTCCGATGCACGAGCGGAACGACAAGACGGATTTCTCCCGGGCAGCGGGAAGTATGCACGGCCAGAATGAGACCCGTTACTCGGTCATGTACTGCAACTACTGTCTGAGTGAGGATCAGGCCTGGCTGCTGGCCACCGCCACCGATGAGCGGGGCGAGCTGCTGGAGAAGGTGTGCATCAACATCGATGTGCCGAATCGGGCGAGGAGGAGGAAGGCGCCGGCTCGTTATGTCGCCCTGCGCAAGCTGATGGACTTTGTCATGGGTCTGATCTCGCAGACGTCGCAGATGTGGCGTCTGGTCATCGGACGCATCGGCAGGATCGGGCATAGTGAGCTCAAGTCCTGGAGCTATTTGCTGAGCAAACAGCAACTGCAGAAGGCATCCAAGCAGTTCAAGGACATGTGCAAGCAGTGCACCCTCATGTATCCGCCGACCATCCTCAGTGCCTGCTTAGTTACCCTCGAGCCCGATGCCAAGCTTCGGGTTATGCCCGATCAGTTTACGCCCGACGAGAGATTCTCGCAGATCTCCATGCAAAATCCGTTGTCGACGCCGCAGGATGTGACCTGTACACACATATTGGTCTTTCCAACCAGTGCCGTCTGTGCGGTGAGTAAAGGTTTTTACGATTCGATAACTTATCGATAACTGCTATCGGTTATTTGCAAATTATCGATATATGCTATCGATATCAATTTATCTATTAATGTTATCGTTAATTTACCCTTGGGTATATCTGTTAAACCACAAGAATGTCGCCATTGACAAATTTTCGATAAGTGTTGCATTAAATCTATCGATATCTAAAATCGATTTTTTTTAAATTAATTGTGAGATTTGTTAAAAATTACAAATTGATAGGCTAGTAATAGAAGCTATTAGTGATTTATTTTCAATTCTTTGGATATATTTGTTTGAATGCAGTAGCATTCCATACCGATAAATTATCGACGATTGTTATCGCATTTGGACTAATGGAAAATATTTGTTTTACATTATAAATTTCTTACCTAACCAACAGTGATTGAATTTAAGAAGAGTTCAATTGATAATTATTAAATCTATTCTATCGATCAATTTAAAATATTTTTTTTCTACTGCCTATCGGTAGCATTTCTCTCGTTGATTAATAACACATAGTCGATGAAAGTTTGGCTGATTAAATGGAAATATTTAAACTATTACACATCGATATGATTATTTGCAATCCACTTACTTATACCTTTCTCCCCTTAATTTTACAGTCCTTTACACGCCAGTTCCAGAACGAGCCACAAGTGGACGATGACTTCATCTTTGGAGAAGAGGAGGGCAACGAGGACTTTAGCGATGCCGATATCGGTGATCTCTTCTGGGACTGTGAGTATTGTCTTTATCCAGCTGTTAACTATGGTCAGGTTGTCTCACACATTGTTATCCTTTGGCACTGCAGCTCACATGGATCGTGTCTCAAATCATGGCAGTCCAGGACGCATGGAGGATAATCGCAGCTGGCAAAGCGCTGGAGGAAATAATTTCAAGTGCACGCCACCGCAGGAGGTCGAGGAGGTGAGTTATTTGACTGGCTAGATTCAGGAATTGCTGATACAAATATCGATAACATTTTTGAAATTTTGTTTAGCGATGTTTTTCTGAAAATAGCACCAATATCGATATTAAATCGCGATATTTTAATTATTTATGTATTCTAAATCTATATATAGATACAGCCGTTTGTCGGAATGCAGTCATATCAAATTATCGATTTTTTCCTCAAAAAAAAAAATACAGAGTAGTAACATTATTATTCTCCATAACGAAATTTATCGATGGTTTTTGTCAAAAATATTAAGTGTAATATTTTGAACCGTTTTCCGTATCGACATATCAATTTTTTCATTAAATAATATGAATTAGAATCATTATTGTTCTTCATAACGAAATATTATCAATGTTTTTTGTCAAAAATGTAAAGTATCGATATTGATATTTTCAAAACTATCAATTTCTAGTTGAATCTTATTTGCATCTGAGGTTAATCTTTTTCCTTTACTTTTTTAGGTGGGTTCCCTCAATCAACAGCCGATATCGGTGGGCTATATGGTATCGACAGCGCCAACGGGACGAATGCCAGCCTGGTTTTGGTCCGCCTGTCCGCATCTGGAGGATGTGTGTCCAGTGTTCCTGAAGACCGCATTGCATTTGCATGTGCCGAATATTCAGATAGCCGATGATATACTCAACTCGACGAACGCCCATCAGTCGGCCAATGATCATCCGCTGGACTCGACACTGACAGCCGATGTGCTACGCTTCGTGCTAGAGGGCTATAATGCATTATCCTGGCTGGCCCTCGATTCCAATACGCACGATCGTCTCTCCTGTCTGCCGATCAATGTGCAGACTCTCATGGATCTGTACTATTTAACAGCAGCCATAGCATAGACAACAACAGAACCAACAACTACAATACTAGAGCAATAACAGTAACACTAACAGTAACATTAACAGAAACAGTAACAGTCGAATGCTTCCGTTTGCTGTACTTCCAAACAACTAAAACAAAATCACAAATAGCCGAAATCCACAAGTGCTATAATTAACTACTTATATAGATCAAAAATTGAAAACCAAAAGAAAGAAACACCAATAGCAATGCAACAAAACTGAAGTTAACAGTCCAAAAAGCAACAACTAACAGTTGCAGTAACAGTCGCTGTTACTTAACATTGTCTTAACAGCAACAACGCACAGTTTAGCGTATATAGATATATGTAAACAACAGAGAGCCTTGTAATAATTAACAGCAGCAGCAGCCTTACAGCCTTACAGCACAGGGTGTGCCAACATCTGAATCGATAAACAATAAATCGATAACGTATGGAGAGCAAGAATAAGAGAGAGGAAAAGAGAGAAAGAGGATGGTTTAAGAGTAGCAACAGCATTACTATTTATTAATTGAGAATTGTGTATAGTGCAAGAATTGTTTTTTTTTAGGCTGGCGTTCGTTTTAATGTTTAATATTTATACATATACAACAACAAAACAAACAAACAACAACAACCACACATAGGGGCATATTTATATATATTATATACTTAGGATCATATACAATAAATACGCAAGTTTAAGCAAGAAAGTTAAGAAACAAAACAAAAGAAAACATATTTAGTTTGTAAGTAATTAAAAAGTTTGTACATATTTACAACCAATTTGCCGTAAGCATTAAGAACAACAACAAACAACAACAACAACAAAAACAATAATAATAATAATTATAATTATAATATTAAAAAACAAGTAAAAAGTATAATTATACAAATAACAAAAGTAGTTTACAACAACAGCAAAAACCTAATTAAAACTTAAATTAAATTAATAAATTGTGTAAATTTTTTGTGCAAAGCGAGAATTAGTTTAAATTATTATAAAACAAACAAAACCAACAAACAAATTAATGTTAAAGTGAAAACTCACACATACATACATATACACCCACATACATAGACAGACACACATACACTGAGACAAACGGAACATACACATATACAAATGGAAACGGTATACTGTACATGCATATATAACAATTATATATATATATATAGAAATATATATACATTTATATCTGGACGCTAAGCGCAGATGTTGAGCAGTGGTTGGGGGAGGGGGGTGAAATTAAGGGGGGGAATTTAAGTCAGTAAGTAGATTGAGCATTAGAAACGGTTTATATAAATTTTGTACTTCGCACACACACAAACTCACACTCACACATACACTCACATAGCCAATTGTTTCATAATGAATTACTTAAAAGAAATGTGTACAAATTAACATAATAATTGTGGTTATAAAGGAAAGCTTTCTACACTCAATACACACAAACACACTCACACACACACACAAAACAACAACAAATTAATTTCTTAGCACTTTTCAAGATTTTCGCTAGACTTAAGTTTTGCATATAAAAGATAACAACAATTATTAAACAATGAAATTATTTTTACCTGTGTATTTTAATTAGCATAATTTAACAACAAAGCGAAACAACAACAACAACTACATTTACAAAGACGTTTTCTAGTAATTATACACACACACATACAAACATACAACAGATTTAATTTTAAGTAGTTTGGTTTTTCATTTAGTATTCTATTATTTTGTGTAATAAACAACAATTATTTGCAATTTATAACAGTGCTTTGATTTTTTAATTTCTTTTCATTTTTCGGTTTCAAAGTCTTCGCTCAGGTCCAGTTCACATAGTTAGCGGATCATTCATATCTATAAAGCATCCCAAAGCGATGCGATCCATGCTGTATATAAAAAATGCTTAACAATAATTTCTAGAATTTTTCAAACGAAAAAAAAAAAAGTAGCAACCAAACAAAGTATTTAAAACAAAAAGTATATAAAATAAAAAAAATAAATGAAAAAGAAAAACATTTCCTAGCTAAGGTTTCAGTTCAACTTTCATTTTTCTCAGTGCAGTTTACAGTTTTTGGGTGGGAAAGAGAAGGTAACCTTGGCGCCCAATTAAAAAAAAGAGCAAATATTTAAAAAATATATAGCAATAATTTAAAAAACACACATATACACACACCTACATACATACAGAGAGAGCAGTAAACGAAACTTACATATATAACGCAACAATTGACAACAACAACAAGAACAAAATGCATTCATAAATAAACAAAATAAATGAATTAAAACCAAAATGGAGGGAACAGTTTTTTAAAACCAACTCAATTTACGAGTTGAACAATTTTCTAAGAAAAACAAACAAACAACAAAAATAAAAAACAAATTCGTTAGCGGAAAACAAACCACAAAAAAAAAATGGAAAAACAAAAAACTATATATACTCATTGTATATATTTAATTGTAATGTAGTTAAGTGCAAATTTCAAGGCTTGAGATTAACAATTTTTGCGGCAAGAAAAAGCAAAACCAAAAAAGGAATAATAAAAAAAAAAACAAAAGAGAACATTACATAAGTGCATTAAGCGAGGAAAACCATTTACTAGCCTAGCCCCTAGCCTAAAAGTATGCAATTACTAAGTTAAACATTTGTTAAGATTAGTTTTACGTGCAAAAAAACACACACACACACTCACATACATAGGCCAAATTCAAATTGACAAGAAAATTAATAAAAAATAATTATACTTAGGCGGCAACAAGAACAAAATTAAAAAAAAAAATTAAATGAGATGAAATGAAAAAAAAAAAACAAAATGCATTTGTTTCTAAAACAAATGAGCTAAAATGTTAAAGACGTCATATATACATACATACATATACATAAATACATGCATAATTAATTAGGCACTGGATGATAATGATGATGATAATGATAATGATGAGGAAATGTATGTCAAAATCTAGCTACAGAATTGCATATTATATACAATTATATTAATTATATAATGGGCAAAAACAAAAACAAACAAACACACAAAATGTTGTTGTAGTAAAATTACAATTAAGTTTTGTTTTGCTACCGAAAGCTAGAAAGAGTATGAAAGTATGAGAGAAATAAGTTGAAAGTAACAAAGAAAAAAGAGAACATAGCAAAAATCAAGCAACAGAAATTATTATAAACAAAAAGAAGTCAAATTTTAAATGTGCAAAGTAAAATGCAAAACAAAATAAAAAAACAAAACAAAGCAAAACCAAATAATTTTTTTGCAATTTCTTTATAATTATAAAAGGTTTTTTGGCAAGCAGGCAAAATACGAAAAAAAAAAACAAACAAAACAAAAACATTTTTCCAATAAAAATAAAGAAATGAAAATACAAATTAAACACTGGAGTTTCAAAAGTTTTTTCCTTAAATTATTATCAAGTCGCCGTTATATTTGTGGACTTATAGAATTCCTTTAGCTTGGCATCGAACTCTGCTCCGCCCGCATGTCGATTATCGCGCCACGCCTTCAATAAAATATCGACATCGTTATCGTTGCTCACCAGCTCCAACTCAACTGTAGAAATGGAAGAAAAGCAGTTCGGTTTGAGAAAGATTCATATTGAATGAAGGTAAAGGCTTAACAAATTTGTAAGTAACAGTATATCCAGTAATTGTTTTGACAAAGCAAAAAGTTCGCATATTTTATTTTGCAATAAAATAAATAACAAAAGTTGGTGACTTATTTTTTTCAAGATCAGTTAAAAAATAATTAAATAGCTTCATTTTTTTCCTTTACAGTATGTATAAAAAAGATCAATGATATGGGCTTAACTACTTATTGAAAACTTTTCAAACAATTACTTCACATACTATAATGATTTTTTTTTCAACATATAATTTTACTTTCCACTTGATCGCTTTCAATATAGGACGTTATCCGCTGCAAAGGAAATCAAGCGAGACTGCAACTTATAGGAATATTTATGAACTTACGTACGACCATCTCCTTAACTTCCCATTCATAATCGTATCGCAATGTCAGAAATTGTAGAAAATCATGCAATTTGGAAGTTGTTAATTCCCGACTGATACAAAGATGTTTAAGATCCTCATCGTCGTTATAGAGACGAACACGTTTCCACATGTAATCGGTTCTCTGCTGAATATTCCGTAAGATCTCCAGAATATTTTTCATCACTTTCTTGATGTGCTTAGTTAGACGCTTGTCCGTAGGTGTTGTGATCGCGTTATTGCATAAATTCCGATTCTCAAAAGTTTTGGAACATAATTCGGCATAAACTTGCAACCGCCACACTCCATTTGCCACAAGTCGGTTCCAAGTCTGTGCATCCGCTTCGATAGTCTTGGGCATGCGTCGTAACTCCATTATAGCTCTATTTTTATCCATTTTGCAATCACACTCCAATTGTTTTCAAATTTGCTTAAATTTGACACATAGTGCTAGGCAACGTTAGTCTTTTTAACTCGCTTTTGACAACACTGTCGCATTGTGTTCCTTTTTTGTCGCACTTAAATGTTATGTTCAATAAAGCTAAATGTACCCACAACATTTTTTGTATAATTATGTAAATTTTTTAGTACACTGCTTTGAGAAATTTTAATTTTTTTAAAAGATTTCGATATTTTCCATACTTATCCCTTAACACTTTTTTGGCAACTAGATAGTTTCAATTTATTCCTGTTTGATTTAAAATTTATTCTGCATTGCAAGTTGGCTTATTTGGTAGATATGAAGAAATTAAATATGAGCTTTGATTTAATTTTGAATTTCTTATTAATTTCAAAACACTTAAAGTCCAAATAGCTTTCAATTAGATATCTTAGTCCATGTAAAAAATAATTGTCAGGCGAACAGAAAATGTACCAATTTGTTATACAATTTGTACCATAATTGAAAGCTGTTAGCAGAAATGCAATTAGAATTCTGCATAAATTAACAGCAATCCTGTTAACAGTGCATAGAGAATGAGAGAGAGCGCGTTAGAAAGCTGTTGAGCATGCAATGCTAAGCAATGACACGTGTCAAGCGCAGCTGGCGTTAACCAACACTTTTTTTGTTGTTTTTTATTTCTTTTGGCATTGCGTTGTGTCAATTTTGATCGTGGATTTTTAATAATATCAACTAAAGCATCTAACTAGCTGAAATCGCTTTAATTGCGCGCTTGTTAACGCTGACTGTGTTTCCCATTCCCCTCCCTTTCCCCCCGTCAATGCTTGCGGGCAATTAGCTGCAGGCTTGTTGCAACTAGCAACTTGCAACTTGCAGGCGGTTCCTTCTTTCTTATTTTTTACAGTGTTTTTTTTTGTATTTTTTTTGGGGTCGACTTGGCGCTGTCAGCCTGAAGTTGGAACATGAATTACTGTGCGTTGATTGCGTTTAAGGCTTGATTGTGCATCACCAGCAACAACACCAACAGCAACAACAATGTGAGTTGAGCATGTTGCAAGCACAAATTGCAGTTCTTTTGTGGCAAAAGCGCGCGCGGCAAACTGGTTTCTTTTTTTTGTAGCTTTTGGTCCTGCATTAATTATCAACAAATCATTTTTGTAGCACTGAAGGGCGCATTTATCAGCGATTATGCATGCCACAATCGAGGGGGTGGGGGTGAGGTGGCGAGGGGCGCCTTAAGTGTCGCACAACATGTGTACGCCTGGCAGCTTCAAAAACTTTCAACATACAGTATGTCAAGCAAATCTTTTGACAATATAACAAATAAAATGTATACGATTTTTATAAGAAAAAAGATTTGAACCAAAACATTTTTTTTTAAAATTAATTATGACATAAGAATACAATAAAAAGTTGACTGTTAAGATTTAAAATATTGAATTTCTTAAATTCTAAGAAAGGGAGTCTTAGTATCGAAAACCGTACATTGGATCCAAAGGAAGTTTGAAGTTGGTCGAACCTTTGGCCTCGCAACTTTACAAGTCCAAATTTTTGTTCGATTTGACAAGATTTTTACAGAAAAATGAAAGGTCTCAGAATCGAATTTAAAGTGTTGTTTTATACTAATTGCGATATAAGGAGTTGATTAAGAAAGAAAACTTGAGAAAAAAAATTTTCAATTTTCAAAATATCAAAGCATCGAATCGATGATCTAAAGAAAAACAATTTTTTTTACAAAAGTAAATAAATTTAAACGCTGAATAAATTAAGAGGCCAAATAGTGAATAAAATGATATTCCGTTTGAAAATCGGTTGAGTTTTGTTAAAGTTATGAAAGTTAAGTTGGTCGAATTTTTAAATTGGTCAAAACAGTTACTTGACTAACTGTATGTATGTGTTTGCGAATGGTGAAGGTTTTCGTCGATTCGTCGCGTTCTTGACGTGCCGCCACCGAATTTGTCAGCGCAACGTCTACAGAACAAGGAAAGCAACAAGATCAACAGTGTTGCAAGAACAGTGTCCACAGCAGTGGCAAGGAGATGGCGTCGGCAACATGACATGGCATTGATAAGCAAAAACAAAAGAAGACGCGGCATTGCAATTAAGATATTTTTATGTAAATTAATGAAAAGAGCCAAAAGGCAAGAGGCAGGAGGCAGGAGGAAAGAGGCAGACAGAGCAGTCGGCAGTGGGATGATGCTTGCAGCATGCGTGCAACTTACAAATAAGTACAAGACACAGACTGTGGCAGCTCCAAGTCCAATTGCGTCGAAAACCGTGCGCATTTTTAATTGGAAAGCGCAAAAAAAAGAATCCTACAGTTGAGTCTGCTCGACTATGAGATACCTATTCTTACAGTTGACTTTATTAAAATTAATAAATTTAGTAAACTCAGTGCCTGATTTTTATTGACTTTTTTAAACTATTTATTATTTATAACTGTTATTTTAAAGCAATAATATTCATAATTGTTGTTTTCAGATTTATAAAATAAATTAAAATTAATAGTTAACTGCGAAATTAATTAATCAAACTCCAAAAAAAAAATGTAAAAGATTGATTTAAAAAAATTAAATGTTAAATTTAAGGCTTAATGCTCTTGAAATTCTATTTTTTTTATTGAGAGAGTTGAGAGTGGCGGTTTTTAAAATTTAGAACTCACTGAATTGGGATTCATATCTAATAAGTCTACATTCCAAATTTGGTGCTTCTAGCTCTTGCCATCTCTAAGATCTTTTAGTGCTATAACGACTGTTGTTTTATGAAAATTAATAAATTACAGCTAGAAAATATAATAAAAATAAATTAAATATTTGAGAGCATGAAAATACGATTTAACTTTTTTTTTATATGTACTTTTCTTAAATATTTTCAAGCAAAACCTAAAAATTAATCAAAAAATAATGCCTGCTTATTTCTTTTAGATTCTTAATTCGTTCTATCTGTCACATGTGGATTTCATATCTAATAAGTCTACATTCCAAATTTGGTGCTTCTAGCTCTTGCCATCTCTAAGATCTGTTACTCCTATAACAACTGTTGTTTTATGAAAATGATAAAATTACAGCTAAAATATATAATAAAAATAAATTAAATATTTGAGAGTATGAAAATACGATTTAATTTTTTTTTAAATATACTTTTCTTAAATATTTTCAAGCAAAACCTAAAAATTAATCAAAAAATAATGCCTGCTTGTTTCTCTTAGATTCTTGATTCGTTCTATGTGTCACATACTTTGCACAGACTTATTATACTCTACGCACAGGGTATAAAATGAAGCAAAGGAGCTGTTCCAAACAATCAGCAACACACACAGATATTCACACACACACACACACACTCATAAGGGCAGCTACAAAAAGTGACGCACCGAAAATTTATTGTCTCATGTTGGCTGAGAGAAGCGCAACCGATCGGCGCAACCAACGAGCTGCATGTCGAATCAACAGGGCAAACAAAAAGAAGCCAGGCCGCAGCCAAAGAAGAGGATCCAACAGCAACAACAACAACAAGAACAACAACAGCGATCGTAGCTTGCAACAACTCCCTTTGGCTGTTGTTGGCCGTTACTTAGGCATTTATGTCTGGCACTTGACACATTTTGTTATGGCATTTTTGCTACCGCTCAGCATCGACTTTGTTGACCCAATCAAAATTCCAGCGTCTTGCACTTGAATGCGTTTAATTTGTAAGCTTGCAACAAAGCACAGTCACAGTCACAAACAGTCATGCCACATCCCTGAGAAACGGGGTTGAAACAACTGATCTTCTGATATATATGCAACAATTATGTGGAGACTATTATTGGCTGTTCCCAAGAGTTAACTGATTAAGTCATTGCAACAAGAGGATAACAGATGCTATTATTATTCTTAAGCGTAATTGGAAACGTTTATTTACTTATATACATAATTATGTTTAAGTTTATTCATCATATATAAATAAGATAAAGATTTACTTATATACATAACTATATTTAAGTGTATAGATCAGTTAAGAACTGGTTTTAATCACTTCTTGAGCTTTAGTTGACCAAGTTTTCTTAGAGTAGGAAGAATATATAAAATCGATCAATTAACAATTTGTATAGCTACCAAAGGAACGAACTTTGAATTTCTCTGAATAACTTAAATTCATTTCTAAACACACATTTTTTTGTTAAACAAAATAAACTTGTTTGAAATTCGATTTTGTATAATATTACAGTGCAACAAATTTGTCTTATTTTTATATCCTTAACCAATTTTTGATGTATTTTTTTTATGTATATGGGATTAAAAAAAACTCTTTTTAATTTGTTTTACTTTTTTTTTTGAATTTTTAAATGAAACACTCGAAAATTTCTATGCTTTTAAAATCTTTCTATTCTTGTTATAACCAAAAGATATGATGATATGTCTATCTTAAGGCAGTTTTTCTTTAGAAACCGATTTTGCGCTCTTTGTAATTGCATTATTGATTCCCTTTTTGGCCAAGTTATTTGCCTTTTGCTTATCTAAGCCAACTTCCTTTCTGTGAACGGTGTGCACTTAATAGGGGGACTCCAAATGCAGCTGAAGCTTCAATTGCAGCTCTAGATTGTTGCCGGTAGCGTTTGCTGATCGCTGGACAGGACAAGTCTGGATGGAGAAGGGAGAATGGAGGGGGGAAGCGGGGAAAAGGGCAAGTTGATTTATTCTAATCTGTATAAGCATTGCTATAATAAAGCAAAAGAGCGCACTGAGTGGACAATGGCTTTTGGCCATGTTCTGTGTTGGCTGCAAAGGCCAAGACTAAGACCAAATTGCAGTTTGAGCCTGTTCTGCTGTTCAATGTGTATGTGTGTGTGTGTGTCTGTGTGTGTGTTGCGGTTGCGCAGTCGCTTTGGGCATTGGTCAATGCACATAATTGGATTTAAGCCCACAGTGCAGACGCAGCTGCTGCTGCTGCGGATTCTAATGACTCAGCAGTCTCAGTCTTAGTCTTCAAACTGGAGCATTCGAAGCAGGAAACCTTTCACCATTGGCTTAATGCACTCTTGGCCAAATGAAGATGCATGCGAGTCGCCGATAACAAAAGGAAGCCACATGCAAAGTGTCGCCAACTTGCAATCCTCGGCAATGTTATCAGCCAAAAGTGTTTGGCCAACAACAACTGGCAATGATATTACGAACAAGACGACACAGAACAGCATTAAATTGGCGATTTGGGGTTAATGCACTTTGTCAAGCGCTTTGCAATCGATAGTTTCAATTATCAGCATCATTAGCCATGGATAGCTCGAAATTTTTATGGAATGTTGATCTTTAAAATTAAGCATGTCTTCTTAAAACTATTCATAGTTATATTATCTATAGTTAGTAACAATTAAATTATGTAATATATATTATACATAGTGCTAACAATTGTTTTGCAGTTATTTTCAAAAAAAACATCTTAACGAGGTAATGGTCTAGTGACAAAAGTCTTTTCATGCCCCAACATTTCTGTTAGTAATTTTGATGTTTTTTTTTTTTTGATACGTTTTATATTATAATGTTACTTAAAGCATTTTCAGTGAAATTTTAAGAATTAGCAGAACAGGCAAGTTACAGATTTTTTTAACATGGCAGGGTTCGAACCCAGTTATTTTTCAAACTGCAGTTGTAGTTATGTGATAGCTCGGTGACTCTAAAAGCTGAGCTAACTGAAAATAATAATAAAAAAATGTTTGGTGTTTATTTTAGCTTTCGATCGGTATATAACTCGATCTGATCGGACAGTCGTCGCTAAACTTTTGTTTTTTTTTGTGCACCTACATGATTTGACGTTCATATAGTTCCCGATATATTGGGAAAAATCGTATACACTGTAGATTCTACAGTCATCGAAAGTGTTGAGCAAGAAAACAGGATTTACACTATCGATAATCATGGAGCTAATATTACACATTTCAGGCGATTAGGCGCTCTTGTGGAGCATCAGTCAGTCGGCTTATTTTATTCCTACTCCTTGGGATTTATTCAAATTTGTAACATGCTGCTAACACGCAAAGCCAGAGACGCAATGGGGAATGGGGTTGGGGAATAGGGATTGGGATAGGAATAGGAATAGGGATTGGGATTGGGAGTCGGGTGTTTTTGGGTGCAGCTTGAAGTAGGCGTTGGCCAAATCACGTAATGCGGCATGCAAACATTGTTTAAACACTTGCGGAACAGACACTCAAGAACTGCTCCTCCTTTTCTCTGCCAGCTCCTTCTCTTTCTCCTGTGCCTTCTCTTTCAGCTGCTCGCACTTTACTGGATTTTATTTTAGCGTAAAATTTGCATTTTCAATTCGCAGCGATGCTGAGAAAATGTCTGCGTTTTATTTAAATTTATTTTCCTAGAATGCCACAAGTCGCCACATCGATGCGCAATTTGTTGGCTTGCTAGTTGCAAGTTGCAAGTTGCAACTTGACTTGCAGTAGCCGAGGCAAGGCTGCGCGTATGAAAATTAATTGCTGCCACTCGTGACGATGCCACAGCCATTTCAGCAGCTGCCTCTGTGTGTTGCAAGCCGAGAGTGGGCGGCATATCGTTTAGATTTATGACCCTCTCTGTCCGGGAGAGTGTCGCGTGATAAGTCTATAAAATGTACGTTACATTTGTATGTGCAAATGGCAGTGGGACGATTTGCATATCTTCCAATGCCAATCCCAGTCCCATTCCCATTCCTGATCCCATTCCCGATCCCCAAGCGTAGGACTTTCATTACGAGTAACTCGGCAACTTTGTCGCTTGAATCCCTCTTGACTCTTTACTGTATTGTGGTGAAAGGTGGGCAGCAACTTTGTTGGCCAACTGTGTTAATTGTATATCATATGTGGCAATTGGTTGCTGCCTTTTGGTGAAAGGCAATGCCATACATACATTAAACGGATTGACAATTCGCCAGGGCCAGAACAAAGCGAGTTACGAGCTACGCGGGTAGTCCCAAAAGTAACTGAGCTAACAAGGAAACACACAAATTGTTTGAAAAATATAAATAGCTTCAATTTTCAAATTATTTGTTCAAGTCCAGATTGTCAGATATCAATCTTTATTTATTTATGCACGGCAAAGAAAAAATTACCAAGTCTAAAAATTAAGCTAAGAATTTAAAATAAAATTAATATAAACTATAAATTATAAACTGCAAAGAAAAAAATTAACAAAAAAATTAGATCTGGGTTATGCAAAAATTATAAATAATCCAACATTTGTCTTAAGGATTGGGAAAAACCCAGAAAAATCCAATCAGATCAATAAAAATTAGTGTTTGTATAAGTAATAGTATTAATATTAGGCTAGTACAATGTAATATAACAAGTTATTAGTATTAGTAAGGTCAGGGATTTAAGGAAAGGTATCGGAAAAGTAAGGATTTCAGGGAACCTCAAGCCGTTTATAGTTACCCAAATCGACTAAAATTTTCCATTTTTGATTTCAACACTAAAAATATTTTAATGATACAAGTTGTTTTTAATGTAAATAGCATTTTTTTCTTAAATTTTTTAGTAATTATTTACTGCTGATGAATTTAAATTGTCTTTATTTAAAATATTTTTAAAAAAAATTTTTCTTTATTCACTTAAAACGTAAACTAATGTTATATAATAATCGTAATTTGTATGTTCATAAAAATACTATATACAAAAATTTGTTGTTGTCGATTTAATTAAAAGTAAAATAAATTATTTAATAAATAAATAAAAGGTCTGCTAAAGAAATAGTAAACAGTGTAGATTCTTTAGACTTCTTACGTATTTTTTAATAAATACTTTTTCCACCAACTGCACAACAAACTTTTAGAACTACCCTCGCCAGCGCAGGGACAGCTGCCAACAGGTGTCTACAGCTTAAGCCTGACTGATGGAAGCTTCAGTTCAATCAGTGTGCCACCTTTCCCTTTTCTTCCGCTATTCCCTCTGCTGCCTTTGTTCTTTCTATTTCAAATCGCGCTTTGTTCAATCAACTTTTGCTTTATTTACAATTTTTAGCTGATGCTGATGACATTTTTTAGCAGCCAGAGCTTCAACTGAAGTTTCAACTTCAACTTCAGTTCCAGCTGCAGTTTTTTAGACTGTCAGATGTTCAGTGAGGAGATGAGAAAGGAGGAGAAGAAGAGGAGGAGTCGGAGTCTGGCTCCTTGTGACACATTGCTCCATTAATTTGATGGATTGTAAAGTTTTCCGCTTGAACGACTTTGTGTGCCGAAAAAGCAGGCCAGGAAAATGGCAAGAAAAAAAAGCGAAAATAAAAATGTAACGGAGCAAAAGGAAAAATTAAAGCGCACACACATTGGAGATGGGGAAAGGGATCTGGAGGAAAATTGTTGTAAATTTCTGGCTGCCCCAAGTGGATGCTTCACTGAGTTTTGTGTGTTAAATTGCCACACAACAAAGTGAACAGGAGAGGACAAAACCGAATTGACAACGATGATGATGAAAATAATAATGATGATGACATTTTCCATTTCAACTGCAAAGATCGTTGAAAGCAGCTCATTTGCATTGTGGACACGGACACTGAAATTGGTGGATGCCTCATTTCAGATGCTTTAAAATAAAATTGTGCCACGCACAGTACTGTAACATAAACTGTCAACATTGTGGGGCATGAGGTGTATTTTACGTTGCATCCTATTTTTATTGGGAATGTCTGCTAAGGAACTTGTTTAAATAATTTGCTCTTGAGTATCAACAAATGGACAGTGACCATACACATGGAGAAAATTGATAGTGAAGGCAGAAAAAATATATTTTTAGTTTTTGATGCAGAGTCAAAAACAATATTAAAACAATATTAAATTGACATTCCGGAAGGAAATTGGTCAAGATTTGACAAAGTTATGACCGTTTGAAGTTGGAGATAAGGTGTCAAGGGTCAGGGTCAGGGTCAGGATCAAGTACGGAAAAAATTGACAGTGATGGCGAAAAAATTCAAATTTCCAATTATGATGCAGAATCAAAATAGAGGCCAAAAAATGAAAAAATTGACATTCCGCAAGGAAATCGGTTAAGATTTGACAAAGTTATGACCGTTTGAAGTTGGAGATAAGGTGTCAAGGGTCAGGGTCAGGGTCAGGATCAAGTACGGAAAAAATTGACAGTGATGGCGAAAAAATTCAATTTTCCAATTTTGATGCAGAATTAAAATAGAGGCCAAAAAATGACAAAATTTACATTCCGCAAGGAAATCGGTTAAGATTTGACAAAGTTATGACCGTTTGAAGTTGAATTTAAGGTGTCAAGGGTCAGGGTCAGGATCAAGTACGGAAAAAATTGACAGTGATGGCAAAAAAATTAAATTTTCCAATTTTGATGCAGAATTAAAATAGAGGCCAAAAAATGACAAAATTTACATTTCGCAAGGAAATCGGTTAAGATTTGACAAGGTTATTACCGTTTGAAGTTGGAGATAAGATCTCAAGGGTCAGGGTCAGGATCAAGTACGGAAAAAATTGACAGTGATGGCAAAAAAATGCAATCTTCCAATTTTGATGCAGAATCAAAATAGAGAAAATTAACAGTGATAGTGACTTTAAGTACCAATTTTAAATTTTCATTCTTTCTGTGTGGACTTTCAGCACCAAATTGAACTTCTAAACTTTCTTTCTCACTTAAGTCTTTTTATTACTTTTATAATGATATTTTGATATATTCTAGTCGCGAAAATATAATTGTGTTTTTAATTAAAATTAAAAAAATTAAGAATATATTTATTATAGGACTTAGACTTAAGCTTTTATGCTTATACTAATTCCAATTTGTGTGCTCCCTTCTTCCGTTGTCTTCACTTTCTAAGCTTCACTTTTGCCTTTTTTTAATGAGCTTTTTCACTTTACATGTTTTTGATATTCTGAAACTCTCGCTCCCTTCCACAGTTTGCCCTCACGCTTTATTGTCATCTTAGCTCCCTGTACCTATCCCTATTTCTTCTCTTTCCCCATTTGTTACCTTTGCGATTTGCTGGCGATTTACAAGCGATTATGGTCAAGTCATTGTTGTGCCAACTAAATATGACAAGCGCTCTGGTTACTCTGCATCCACATCCACATATGGCATGACTTCTTCTGCTCCTGCTCCTTTTCCACCTTTTGCTCCTTCTTTAGCTGCATTCTTCGCTCCGCTGCGATTGACGACTGCTGATAGGCGAATTTTGCATAAAAGCAAAGCAAAAGGCGACGCGTCGGCGGAAATGCGTTTTGAATCCTTGTGCTGGACGCTGAACCTGGAGCTGGAGCTGCAGCTAAGGCTGGACTGTCTGCCTGCCTGCCTGCCTGCCTGCCACATGGGGCACAGTGACCATTTTGGCTGGTGCATTGTCTGAACGGCGGCTTTGTTTAATTGCGAATTGCAGTTGTGAGTTTGCCGGCCTCTGTCTGCCTATCTCAGTCTTTCGCCCTTTCTCTCTCTCTGTCTCTCTCCGTCTCTATGCCATGTTGTGTTGCATGCTTCCTTTACGCAGCAGCGCCTCCTATGCTGTGCTGTCCCTGGAGGCATATGCAGCATACGAGTTGCAATTGAAATTGAGAATCGGAGCACGCTTCATGCAGCGCTGCTACAGCCACAAATTCCTATGGCTACACTGAAAAAAATGACCAACTTCTAAAATTAAGAACAAATTAATATTACTAAGAATATTAATCTTAAATATTTCAACGAACACTATATAAACTTTTACTTAACTTTTAAGTAACGGGTATAAAAATTTAGAGTTCTTAATTCAATATTTAGATTTTTAAATTGTTAGAAAAATTTTAATATTTTTTGTTTTCTTTTAGTGATCTGGTGACGATTTGGCTAGAGTTGTCGCTTCCGTTTGAAAACAAGCGCGGGCTCGAATCCCATTTATGTCAGGGAATAACATATAATATTAATGGAATATAAATGAAAATACTTAACTTGAAACAAATTTATTTATATTAAAGTAAACATACATTAAAGTAAATTTATATTAAAGTAAACATATATTAAAGTGGTCTATAAAAAATAACATTTATTCTTGGTTATTTTAAGGTCTTAAAACTTTAAATTTTTTATTTAATTTTTTTAACTTTTAAGGTTATTTTAAGGTCTTAAAAATTTAAATTTTTATTTAAGTTTTGAGTTCTTTTTTTTAAATCAAGATGTGTTTTCTTACTTTAAGAATTTTATGTTCTCCACGCAATTTTTAGACCATAATTCTTAATTTTGAGATGCAGTCTTGAAATAAGAACCTTAATTTTTATAAGTGTATGCCCCAATGTGCCTGTCAGCTCTTTCCCCCTCTCCTCTCTCTCTCTCTCTACCTCTTTCTCTGTGTCCAGTTCCTGTTGCCTTGGCACGCACAATGCGCGCATAATAATGAGGCATGCAACTTCAAACCCGTTTCTGCCTCCCCCCCAGTCTCCCATCTGCCCCACTGTGTGCCTTTTGCAACTTTGCTCCGTTTGTCTCTCATTGCATTTTGTCATCCACGTGATAAATGCGATTTATGCCAATATACCCAATGGAGCGGCATTAGAATGTCATTTGTCCATGTGGCTGAAAGGGAAGGGAAGGGTGGAGGGGGGGGGGTATAAGCTTGGACCACGCCCGCACCTCAAGTTTGGCCAACTTTTGGTCGGCCATGATTTAAGCCAAAGGTATGTAGTGTCGCCCCACTTCGGCTGGCCCCCTGCTAACTGTTAACCACAACAAAGGCTGTGGTTTTAACGTGGCCAACTGGCCGCAAAGCGAAATCCCGTCAAGAAGTTGTTTTGAAACGCGCGCACGAGTGAGCACAAAGATTCGCAGCCCTTGTTACCTCAACTCCCCCTTTACCATCCCCTCACGTCCTTCTCCTCCCTTCCTTTCTACCTGCCTCCCACTTTTTTTTTGGTTGCATATGCAGCCGCGCCCGTTGCGACCATGTCAACGGTTTTGTGCTAGCCGCGGGTGCACAACAACAACAACAACAATAAAAACATTAAAGAAGTACTCTGTAGTCAAGTACCCGACTATAAAATACCCGTTACTATATTAAAAAATTTATTAACAGCATTTTAACTCTAACTACAAAAATTACTGCATACTTTTAGGCGCTGCTGTTCCTTGAAAACTTAAAACACCTATAACTAGCTATTTAAATATCCCATCAAGTTGCGATTAATATAAAAGGTTTGAAATAATGTAAGGAAATTTTCATTATCACAAGAAAAAATGTTTAACCTTAAAAAGTGTGAATGTGAATGACTTTAATGTCCATTATACGCGCCTGATCATCGTATTTATATACAATTCTATACTATTCTTATACTCGCTGAGATATGGATATTTATAAAATTGTGAGAACAGCAAGGAGCAAAAATGGTAAATAAACTTGATCTTCTTGAGGTTCTACGCAGTCTGCGTATCAATTTTGCTTACTTCAGCGCTTATACAAATATACCCTACTAATCCACGTGTAACGGGTATAACAACTTGGGCCTTTCCCTCATTTAAACGCCGAACCGTTCCGAACTTTCATGAAATGCATTTCTATTGTTCTTAGCAGCGAAGAGAGCGAACGAACTACAAACGTAGCCAAAAAGAAAACAAAGCCAAGCAATTCCCTTCCCTTCCCTCCACTCCTGTCTCCTCCCCTTCCATACCATCCCTCTCCGGTCCTTTACTCCTGTGGGGCACTCCTTGAAAACGTAACGAAGTCAACGTCGCCGCTGCCACAAAATGAGCGCTTTATACCTACTTAGATCGCTATAAATTTGGCTTAAGGCAAGAAAAGTGTTGCCCGTTGTCTTTATTGTTGTTGTTGTTGCTGCTGTTGTTGCTGCTGTTGTTGTTGCTATTGCCATTGCCGTGCTTGCCACAGCAGCAGCAGCGGCAGCAGCAGCAGCTGCCCAGGTCCATTGATGCACAGTGGTTCAACTAAAATGAAAAGCTCATTATAATAATTGCTTTAAAATAATTAAATTAATTTATGATATTTATGAAATGTTCTTCTTAGACTTTTATTTTGTTATATATTTTTTTAAGTGAGACAATTGAACTTAAGTCAAAGAAACAGTTTTTCTAGAAATTTGAATTCCTTATTAATTAAATTAAGGAATTAAGGAATATTAACATTATTTCCCTAATTCAATTTCCTTGTTTTTCAAACAATCTTTTAATACACACAGTTATTCTATAAAAATAAAATATTAATTATTTTTATGATTATTTGCAAATTTAAATTTGAGAAAAAGGCTAAAAATATATTTTTTAAAGCAATATAAAGGAGAAAATTTAAATATAATTGTAAAAGTTTAACAGTACAATTTTTTTTTTCTATTGAAAAGACTGAAAAAATACATTGGAATTTTAATTTCGAAATTAAAATGTAGGGAAATACAATAAAATGTTTTTTTAATAAATTAAGCTAGTTAAGTATAGCACAAATTACAGTACGTGTAAAAAATCTTTTTTGTGATAAAAAAAAATTCAATGATTATCTCTATAGACTATATGGTAAATATATAAATTTTCTTAACATTAATTTAAAAGAAAAAAATAATTCAATAACTTTAAGTAAATTATAGCTGATTAATTTAGTTGTGTTAGAAATGGCTTGCAACCCAGTGTGGCAGGCAGTATGCTGTGACTCGTTTTGGGGCAGGCATCGGCTTGTTGCCACATTGCCCCGCTGCCCCCGCCTGCCTGCCCCGTTTGCCGTTAGTAGAGCTTAGACGCCGCGTTGCGTCGCGTCGCGTCGCGCGTTGCCGCAAGTCCGCAAGTCCGCATGATTTATGCGATTATTCTTTGCGCAGCGCCCAACTTTATTGTTTTATGTTTTTGTGGCCAGTGTCTGTCTGTGTGTTGGTCTGTCTTTCTGTCTGACTATCTGTTGGTCGCTGTGTGTTGGCCAAGTTGGTTTAGAGCCAGAACTGCACTATCATATCTGGTTGAAATTGCCGCTGGCTCTGATTCAGAATTCAAACTGAAAAACCCGCTCGCAACTTGCAACTTGCAACAACTCAGCAGCTGTTTTAGCGCTGCACATGAGTGTTAAGAGGGGGATGTAGAGGGGTATATAGAGAGGTAGGAGTATACTATATGTGCTTGTGTTCAATTATTGGACATGCAGCATTATGAAGCATGCACCTCGCACAGCTGTGTCTGTGGCTGTGGCAGGCATGCGCCGGGTTAATGTCTTGTTGGTTATTGCCACGTCTGTGGAGTCCATTTGTAATTTGGCACTAACGGATCTGTTGATCCCATAAATTGCAATGCTGCAGGCGCACAGAATGAGATAGGAATATGGGCGAGTGTGTGTGTGTGTGTGTGTGAGTGAGAGTGAGGCAAGTTCATTAAGGCGTCAACATTGCGACTTATATATAATAACTGTCAAGATTGTTGCAGCCTGTGATTAGGCAGCACAACAACAACTGTTGCAACTGCATGTGGCAAGTACTCGCATGCAAATCGCCTTGCAACTTTCCATAAATGTCGAATATGAATTACGCCTCAGTTTATCTAAAGGCAATTACACGACCAGAGCGGCTGTAAGCCAGTTTAAGCCAAGTTCAGATCTCTGTCTCTGTCTCTGTCCCAGTCTCTGGTCTATTTTTGGTAACTTGTCTAACAAGCAGGCAGCAAACTGTTGCAGCTGCTGATATTTTGCCGCTTTTGGGCGTGTTGCAAAGCCAAAGCAAAAAACCATAACTGCTAGCTCGCACTTATAACCAATAAGAGTTGCTCCGGACAGGCCAAGATCGTTCAAGCCAGAGTCTGAGTCAGAAACTGCAGACAGAAACAGAAACTTAACTAGAAATATCAACAAAGCCAACGCCTAGTTGACTTCGACTGTTGATGGAAACGAACTGGTTGTGAATTTCAAATTTCAAATCACTTTTTGCTTTTCTATTTGTACGTGTTTTTGCCAACAGTTTTAGCCTAAAACAACTGCACTACAATTGCTTATTTACAGCGTGCTAAAATTGTTCACTAAAACTAGACACGATATTTTATTATTATTACTCTGTGTTTGCCTTTTACATACTACATTCCCTGCAATTATAATATAAAGTAAATAGGGTATGCCACAGGCAGTGACAGTTTATTATTTAGTAAATTGTACATAATTTTTTTGTCTCTTCATATATGAATCTTGTTAGCTCTTTCGATTTATACATTTTTTTTATATCTTTATTATATTTTATATGTAACAATAAATGTATAAATGAAAAGATTTAGAGGGAAATTTTTTTATTCGAAATTAATTAAATTTGAATGCAGAATGAATTGAGGTGCCAAATAATGCTCAAAATGATATTTCGCATGAAAATAGGTTGAGTTTAAACAAAGTTATGGAAGTTTGAAGTTGGTCGAACCTTTGAAACAACAACTTTACAAGTCAAAATTTTTGTTCAATTTCACGGGATTTTTTACAGAAAAATGAAAGGTCTCAGAAACGAATTTAAAGTTATGTTTTATACTAATTGCGAAATAAGGAGTTGATCAAAAGTTAAAACTTGAGGTTTAAAATTTTCAATTTTCAAAATATCAAAGGGGGGACCCTTAGCATCAACCCCATGATCTAGATGAAAATAATTTTTTTTTACAAAATTTATTAAATTTGAATGCGGAATGAATTAAGGTGCCAAACCAAGATCAAAATGACATTCCGTTTGAAAATCGGTTGAGTTTTAACAAAGTTATGAGTGTTTCAAGTTGGTCAAACTGTTGAGCTAGCAATTTTACAAGTCAAAATTGTTGTTTTATTCAAAAGTTGAGATTTAAAATTTTTAACATACGCATATTGCAAAATATTCTTCAACTGTTGCCAAATTAATAAACACCAAAGTTAAGGCAAGAGAGTTGCTAAATTACAGGGTATCATTTGATTATAGTCTTTGCTTATTGCTCTGGTTGTCGCTGTGGCATAATGAAATGTGGGCACAGCAATCGAGCAGCGATATTGAAATCACATTTATTTGCACAACTGCAGCTGGGACACAAGCTAATGGAAGTGGACTCGATATAGTTCCAGTTCCAGTTGCAGTTGCAGTTCCAGTTTTAGTTGTCGATTTGCCACTTAAATTTGCATTTTTGATTTTGAATGAGCGGCAGCTGCAACAACAACAATAGCAGCAACAGAATCAGAGCTTGGTTAACTGAGAAAGAAAAAAAACTAGAAAACTGAAATATGCCAGCGACTAACTTGATTGTTTCCCTCTCCCTCTCCCTCTCTCTCTGTCTCTGTCTCTGGACTGTTCGTCATCATAAATCGATAAAGGAAACGTTGCTGAGCGTGCCAAAAGTTGCCAATTAAAAGTGGCAGCACAATTTGCCGCCGAGGCAGCGAAGTCTGCCTGCCACTTGTTGCACGACAGCCAAGTCGCACTCAGTTGCAGTTGCAGTTGCAGTTGCATTCGTAATGAGCACTGTGAGTGCTCGGGATGCCAGCGATAAGTAAGTAGAAGGCTGCTTGCAACTTGTGGCAAGCTGTGTGTGTGCGGCAACTGCCATGCAAATTGTTGCAACTGTCCGCTGTCAATTGATAAGAGGCCGCCGCAAGGCGTTGAGTTGCTTTGCCACCAGCGAAGCGTCGCAACGTTGCATGCCACAAGCAGCTGCCTCACGCTTTTGGGTGTGGCTCCAAGCACAATTTCCCAGCAAGCCACAAATCAACAAAAATCTAAAGTTGGTCAGTTCACAAATAAATTGGAATTGAAAATACCAAATTGGAAATTAGTTTTGATTTTTTTTTCCTCTCATTTTTTGAACTTTCCACTAGCGCTCACTTTTCATCAACGGTAGCTTTTTAATGTATGTAAATTTCACCAACAATTAAGCAGGGGCAGGGGGACAGAGCGGGGAAGGGGGGAACTTGGTCAGAGCCAATCAACTGGCAACTGGGCAAAAGAATTTTCTAATTTGCATATCTAAGGCATTAGTTGAATGCTCGCTCCTCATTCGACTTTTCAACTTACTTTGCATAGATTTTCAGACTAAACAAATTTTTGTTGTTTGATGTTGTTGTTGTTGCTGTTGCTGCTGCTGTTGCATTGTTTAAGCATAAACATGCATCTACCGTTAAGAGCAACAAGAGAAAAAGTTGTAACTTTGTCAAAGTGAAGCATCAATACATTAAAAAGCAGTTCTAGTCGACAGAGCAATACACTTCATTAGTTATCAATTGTATAAGTTTTCTGTCCTCCATGTTCATTTTATGCTTAAAATTTTAACACCTTAAAAATGTTTCCAATCAGTTAGAGTCCAATAACCCAAAAGAATTAAGCGAATTGAGCTATAAATGTTATAATATGATTTTGACTGTCCTCCATGGTCACTTGACAGGACCTACTTTAACTCTCATGTAACATACTAACATTCAATCAGTTAGAGTCCAATAACCCAAAATAATTAAAGGAATTTAGCTATAAATGTTATAATATGATTTTGACTGTCCTCCATGGTCACTTGACAGCACCTACTTTAACTGTGACTAATTCAACTCTCATATAACATACTAATGGCTAAACATAATTTCAATAAACTGTGCTTTATATAAATAACAAGCGTTTTTTTTTGTCCTCCATGGTCACTTTGTGCATGGTGTTATAGCTTTGAGCCAGTCTCTCATGCTTTGAACTTAATTATACTGCTTTTTGTGTTTGTCAGATGGTTTATACTTTAAAATAATAAATTTTGATCTTAAAAATTTAAATTTTTGTGTCTTCCATGTTCACTTTACTACAAAATTGTGCTGTATATGATTTTCAAATACTTTTAACTTAAGAGTATAACTTCTTTTTTATGTTAAAAATAGATTCTTCGTAACTCCTGTCCTCCAAAGTCACTAAGTTTGTGGTATTTTAATTTTATTTTATTTTTGAACTTAAAAATTACACTCTTCTTTACTGCCTGAGTTACTAAATTAGCTAGAGTCTCTCTCTCAGCAGAGTATAGGAAGTTGCCCATAGCAGTTTGCTGAAAATTAATTAGACTCAATATGTGGTAGTTGCAACTACCCCTTCCCCTCACACTACCACTGCTTTTTCTACAGTTTTTGGCTTTAACTACTGAACAGATTCTTTGCTCATATTGTGTTAAGGTCTTTTTTGTATACAATTCTCATGTAAATGCCAAAAGTTTCAAGCATTGTTTGAACACGGTGAAAACGGTAAACATGTTGCTGTCAACATGCTGCAACATGGCAACATTTTTGAGGCAGTGGCGCTTTCTAAACGCTCTACCCGATAAGGTAGCCACAGCCCACAGGTGAATAAGATAAAAAGATAATTGTTATAAAAAGCACATCAACTGTCTGCAGTTTTTTGTATGCTATATTTTTATATGGCAATCGAATAACTAGCAATGCATTTTGGCGTAATTTTTCTCTATTTAGAGATTTCCAATTGAAATGCAGGTGAAAAATAGACAGGTGAACAGACTGGACAACTACGGCTGCACTTGTTATCCGATAAAAAAAAGCAAAAGGCAACAATCCATTGAATCAACTAACCAACTAACCACCTAAGCAAAACTTATACACATGTCAATTATTTTCGCCTGCAATTTTGGCTTGCAACTTGCAACTTGCAACTTGGCTGACTAAATTGCAGCTCCAAATCGCAGGCTGAACTCGTTATCGGTTTGGTTTTCCACATGGCAAACACAATTCCAGCGTCAACTACGTGAGGCAGCTGCTGCAGCCTCTTGTTGTTGTTGTTGTTGTTGTTGCTGCTGTTGCTGCCTCTTGTTGCAAAATTCATCCAGTCCGCGAGTCATCGAGTCATCCAATTGTTGGCTTCGGAAATTGCTTTGGCTTTGCCCATAAAACATGGACAACGACAACGACATGGACATGGACATGGCACTCAACCAGGCCTGACTTGTAGCTCACAGATCTATCTATATCTCGTACACCGGCCAGCAAATAATAATTGAATGATTGCATGGACTGCCAAATGATTTGCACGTCATTTTCTCTCATTCAATACTCAGTTCTTCACTCTCAGCTCCCAGCTCCCAACTCTCAGGTTTCAGGTCTCAGCTGCTTGTTATGAGCATCAATTGATCAATTGATTGCTTGGCCCCCATCTCTCTGAAGGTGTCAAAACTATTCGCTGAGCACTCATTATTATACCCTGTTTCCAATTTAAGAGGTCTTTCGGAGGCTACCAATAATAGTAGAGTCAATAGATAGTACTTTGTTCAAAAGTTGTATATTTCTATTACACAAATATTTTTGAATACTTTGAAATTTTTATTTGTACAAAATAGTCTTTGTAATATTAATTCTGATATTTTTCTTTTATAACTAACGTCTAGCTATAGCTTTATTATTATTGTTTTAATCTGTACTTTAAATTTTATTATTAAGTTTTGATAGTAGATTTTGAATCTTATTTTAAATTTATATTTATGATTTTAAAGAATTTTTTTTATTTTATGTTAAAAATACTTATGCAAATAATTGTACTGACTTTTCAATAAATAAATACATTTTATTATTATTTTAAAACAATTCAATCTTGATGTATGAAATTTTTATAATTTTTAAGCATTTTAGCTATGTATTGTTATTTTACTATTACTCAAATATTAATATTTTCTTGACATTTCAATGTTTTCATATTATCGCTTTATTGTCACCTTAATATCATGAAACTATCGTTTTGATTTCAAAATTTGTTTTCCCATATTATTCATGTAATAAAAAAATATTGTCACTTTCAAAATGCTATCACCAGAATATATACTTTTTAACTTATTGTTTTTTACTATTGTTAAGCTCTCACCAAATAAACGACATTTAAACTATCGACATAGTATTCTCATAATATCCCAAAACTGTCTGTCAATTGTCTTGCATAATATGGAGAGGTAAAAAAAAACAGTAAAACATTTAATTGGTATTTTTTTGATGGATCACACTCAATTGGAGCATTTTCAGTATTCATTTGGCTTGAAAATTGCAAAATATTTGAACAAATGGCCAAATGGTTAAATGGCCAAGATGTCTGTCAAGTTCATTAAATTATTTAAAATGTTTTGTCTGTGTCAAGCCATGTGACTTATTACAGACGCAGTCCAGAGCCTAAACAACTGACGAATGTAATGGCCAAAACGACAACGAATGAATGACTCAAACGAGGACGTGAATGTTGATGCCAACTTGGATGTGACTGTGAATGTGACTGTGAATGTGGACGTGAACGTTTGACAAGAAATTTATTTAAAAGACAACTAGCAACAAATAAATTTCAAGAGTATTGTAACCACAGCATGGCGCACACAGATGGATACAAGTATCTTGTAGATAAATGGAGACAACGTAGCCTATAAGATTGAATTGGAATTCAGACTCAGTTCCCTCTGTCTCTCTGTCTCCCTGTTTGTCTGTGTAGGAGTCTTCAATAGTGATGGCTTGTTTGAATTTCATTCATCAATGTTATCGATCGATCTGATGCCCCATTCGAGTCGTGTAAGAGCCGTATGTAAATGGCCTCGATTGCAACAATGCAACATCAAATTTAATCAATTTATTGGCAACGAGGCATTGTCTTTTCCACTTGGTCTTGGTCTTGGGCTGCTTTTAAGATTTTTGGCTTATCCCCCAGCTTAGACAACTACACTTTCTCTTTATAAATCGCACCACAGGCATAAATAAAGTTGCAAGTTTTTGGCACGTTGCCCATAATAAAGTTTTAACTTAAACCAACGGAAAGTAGTTGAAGAAACAACAAAGATAGACGTTATTAATACCCTGTAAACTTGACTTTGCTGTCATATGATACACAAAAAAACAAATAAAGGCAATACAAATAAAGGAACTAGGAATATACAAGATGGTAAAGGCCAAAGTACCAGAGAAGGATGCAGGATCCGTATTGATCAGCGTAAAGGAGATGTTGGATCGTGAGAATAAATATTTACAGCGTATGCAGGATGTCAGTGTGAGCTGTGGCTTCATCAAGGGTAAGCACAACATTTCCAATGATCCTTTAATATCAATGTTCAATAATATTTTATATTTTCTATTAGATGCCACCACGGAATATGAGAAATTGGAGGCAGAACAGGCGCGTGAGGATCATTGGGAGCATTACATACGTTGCGATGGATTGCCAAGAACATATTTGCCACCAGAGATGCGCACTTTTCTCGCCGAGAAGCGTCATTATCAACTGTTCGATTACAATCATAGTGTGGATTGGACTTTGTCGGTGGATGAACGTTCCATTCTCACCCAGAACATCTTTCGCACGGACAAAACGCGAAATGCGATGAGGGAGACACTGGATGATCATATCGGGGATCGTTTTCAGCGTGATGTCTTTATGTTCTTGGATACTCTGATGAAGATCGAGTGCATGCTGGATAACAATGCGGAGATGTCGCGAGTGAGCTTCGAAAGGCAAATGGAAATCATGGAAGTAGGTGAAAAGTCTAAAAATTTAAGAAGATATGATATAAATAAAATAAACAGGTGCGCAAAGAGTTGGAGATGGAGATCGATGCCACATTTGATCGTTTGACTTATCGCATAATACGCATGGATAGTGTTTATATGAAGTAAGTTCTTGTTCCATTTGAATCTTCCCATTGATACTTTCACACTGTTCCAGCGCAGTTCAAACGATGCCATTGTGGCAACTTGGGGTCATACATGTGATCGATTTGCCATCGATATCTGGGGATTGCGCAATGTTCCCATACGCTTCAATGAATTGCTGTAAGTCTTGCAACTAACTATACCCGGTACTTCAAGACAGTAAAGAGCATTATTAATCTTAAAAAACATTTATATCAGGCAGGGGGATGTAGCTATATTTTAGCTGTTTATAGCAGTAGCTAAATATATTAAAATCAAAAGAGCTAGACGTACCAAATTTGGAGACAATTCTTTCATAGTGTGTTCAGCGATTTATAAAAGGCAAGGCGTTGTTGCTATATTCTTTTATATACAAAATTAAAAGAGCTAGACGTACCAAATTTGGTGGCAACTTTTTTTATAGGGTGTACAGCGATTTATAACAGGCAAAGGGTGGCTGCTATTTTCTTTTGTATAACAAATTAAAAAAAATTAAAAGAGCTAGACGTACCAAAAAAGGAACAGGGTGTACAGCAAAAAAGGAAGTACTGTGTATGTATATTTAGCAAATTTAGCAAAATTCGAGTCATGAGCTTGACAACCTATTCAACACGATTTGGAATGATGGTATTTTTTTTTAAGAATATTTGAACACTAGACTGTAATTTTGTTTTTCTCATCGATTTTAATCATTGAATCAACGCTCCTCAGTGCTCCTCTGATGGTGGCTGAACTGTCAAATGTTGGCGTCAGTGTTCAGATGCCACTTAGCGTACTCCACGATTGCCTCACGTTGCGTTGCATCCACACACTTTTTGACAACTATTCGCAGTATGCAAAGAGTTTCGATGCGATAATACCGGAATCGATAAAAGATCTGAATGCGGGCATAATTGACATTGAGGATTGTCTGGCCAATGAGTGGCTGATGCAGTTGGACATTCAGGAAGAGCTGCTCGAGAGTATGTTGCAAAAGCGTGAGGCATACGAGGAGGCAATGCGCATTATTGCCGAGAAAACCGAGCGGGCAGCGAAGGACAAAAAGGCCAATGAGGGTAAAAAGGTAAAGGCCGTTGTAATACCGAAACCACCCAAGGAAGCACCTTTGGTACCGCCCGGAATGCTACCCGATGCATATTCCACATTTCTGGAACGGGAACAACAAGAGTATGTAGATTTGCTGGATCAACTATACAATCCACGAAATCTAAAACTAATGCTAGACGAGGTAAGAGATCAGGACTATATAAATTCAGTAAAAGTTTTATTAAAAAAATTACAATTTATTTATTTATTTATTTATTTATTTATTTATTTATTTATTTATTTATTTATTTATTAATTTATTTATTTATTTATTTATTTATTTATTTATTTATTTATTTATTTATTTATTTATTTTATTTATTTATTTATTTATTTATTTATTTATTTATTTATTTATTTATTTATTTATTTGTTTACTCATTTATAATGATTATTATTTTTTTTTTATTTACCTACAATATAAAATCTTAATAATGCTGCGACTATTTAATTAACTTAGATCAATCTACGACAATACATATTCCTGGGCGGTTTATATTCTGTAATGTTTGTGCGCCGACCTGCGAATACGCATTTCGAGAAGTTCAACATAATATTACATGAGGATGGGCGAGTTTTGCATACCATGGAGAATGTAGTTGCCGATTTGCGACCAAAAGGGGATGACATGAGTCGACGGGGATCAAAGATTTCTCAGAGAGCCTCCAACGTTTCCAATCGCTCCAAGTCGCGTATGCATCTGAAAATGGATCAGCAGAAGAGGAAGACAACAATGCTGGAGGATGATGAGTTGCCATACTTTTTTGTGACGCTTCATCTGCCCAAGGAGCTGTGCATGTGGGGCGAGCCTGTTGTCTGTCATTATATGACAACCATGCAGGATGTGGTATCCGAGACTTCGCTGGTCGAGGAGAAAAAGGAATCGACATTTGTCAAAAAGAAGAAATCAAAAATTGGTTCAGTAAAGCACTCAATGGAAGCGGATCGACAATCGATGTTCAACAAGGTCGTTCGCAAGGACACATTGGTGAATGTGTTTCGACCCACTTTGATATCATTGTTGCGTCATAGTAAGCATCAAGTACCTGGAGTATGGGTTGCTCCAGTTCGGAATTTTCCATTGAATAAACAGCTGACACACATGGAGATTCGACAATTGGAGCGTTTCGGTATACCGCGTGTAATATCCTCCTTCAAATTCCCGCTGGAGGTCAGGGAAGAGCTGGAACACGATCAGAGACCAAAAACAAAGAATATGTTAATCAGACGTCGCAGTACCGACATTGAGGATAACGTCGATTTTGGTTATATCGATTTCAATTTCAAAGACCAACATGCTCCGGAACGCGTCTATCCGGTTTTCACCGACGTTGAGACTGTCCAGTATCGGGAACAATCATTAGTTGATTATGATGATTATATTGAGGAGAAGACAATGTATAGCCTTCTGAAATTGTTTGACAACATCCGAATGGATTATCATACCCAATACGAGAGCATCATGAATCAGTCCGATTTTCAAACAAAAAAACTAGATAAAGTCAAAAAGACGGTTGTACCCGTGCCAGAAGCTCGTTTGCCCTCGAAGGATGGCAGGCAGAAATCTCAAATCAATAGGGTTGGCAGCAGACACTCATCGATTCGTGGCAGCCATCTTGGTTTAACTATCTCTAGTTCCGGCTCAAGAACCGGCAGCTCATTTCACATGGACGAGAATTCACCCATCGATGATATGAGCATCAGTCATATGTCCTCAGAGCATGAGGAAAAGGAGGAGAAACCAAAGGTTAAGGTCGTACACTGGACAACAAAGCACATTTTATCCACCAAGTTTAATAGAAACGAACGCACAATGACCATAAAGACTGATCGTCTAGGTGTCTTTGGATTGGCCTTCAAGCGCTACGAACATTTCCCATTTCGCGACTGGAGTATGCAACCCAATGAGGAGAAGTAAGATACTTTTTTAAAAAAACTATACACGTTTTATTGCCAGCTGATTATACACTTGTAGAGGGTATTAAAATTTTGACTCATGTAGAATTTATATATTCATCAGATCCGCCTTTCCTTGTGTTTTCGGATCGGATCGAAACACTGTAGAAACGGTCGATCGTAAATTAACCTTTAGTATGTAAAATGTTGTTGTTTCTCAACTACACTCTCAGAATATGAATTTTATATATTTCTATAGATACTGAACATTTCTTATTAGAATCGGACTACTACATCATATATCCATTAGTCGAAAACTGAATACACCGTTTTGAAAGCATCGAACTCTATCAAAAACCATTATTAATTTTCTGTTCTATTTCCCTTTTGTAGTCCCGATGAGATTGTACTGACTGTGGATACGTTTCATGCTCGAATTGTGCTTTATATATCAGCTCAAGGGGTGAGAGGTTATGTTACGGACATAGTCAAGGGTTATGTGGCGCATCCGGTTAAATACTTGGATATTCCAACTCCCATTGCCGATTTTCGAGTGCTGCGTAAGGTAGAAATATACTTTTAAATATATCTAAATATATAAAACTGTTTGTCCTGACTGACTGACTGAGCCGGCTAGTCTGTTTGTAAAAGTCATTTATTATGATCAACTAATTTACAGAGATTCTATGACAAGTGCATCAACATATTTGCGGAACATGATGCCAGCTATTATATTGACAATGGCTATTTTTCGGTTAAACATGTTGCCACTGAGGATCACACCTATGATGCAATGGCTCTGCACTGTAAATTAATGAAGTTCTATCGCTCGAGCTGGAATCGTTTAGCCTCCCGTCGCAATATACTACTCTGCATGAAGAATGCCAAGGATCAGTCGGATTATACGGAGGTAACCGTACGTATTACGCCGGATACGGCAACTTTTGTGGAGGTATCGGAGCTCTGCTCTGATGATCTAGATATTATCAAGTTGGACTTTAAGAACACATGGCGCAATATGAGTGTAAGTCAATGAGTATTCCTCAATATCGATAACTTATCGATCTCTCTTAGCATTATACGGATCTGCATCAGACAATCAACTCGATGAATCCGCATGCAACCGATGTGAGGAACAAGGATGCTCTTCTACTTTTCCGTATCAAACGCATGTTGAGCGAAATTCACCTGATGAGTTATTCATAGAATTTATTTTATTTGATTTCTATAATGAAAAATCTGTCAGTTTTTCATTTGAAATTTTTTCACACATTCAGATAAGTGTAGAAAAAGTAAAAAAAATATATGGTCAACAAAAATGACCAACGAAAATCGAAAGACAAGTTTTTTCCTGATATTTCTTTTCTGTGATTGAAATGAATTCGTTTTAGCAATTGACAACAATTAGGGGCAATTTAAAAAATAGCTTTCCACTTGACCATATGTGACTGTATCGAAGATAATTCGATTCGCTTATATAATGATGGATTTTATAAGTAAGTGGAGTATCCTAAAGTGGTTTAGTTTGCCATGGATCTTCTACAAGTACTAATATTATTATGCTCGTTACTGCAGCTGTGCCGTGCCGGACCGTGCTGGGGATGCGATGATGATATGATGAATAATGGTGGTGGTGGCAATGATGATTGGTATCGTGATAGAATCGCCTCTATACCACAGTATGCTGAGATTCTGCCGCCCCCAATGAGAAATGTACTGGCTGATGGTACGGTTGGATAACTCGCTGCATCTCAACGACATTAATATGGGGAACAAGGATGCTCTCTTACTTTTTTCTATACCCAATTTTTTTTTTTTGATTTTTATCAAGTAAAAACTGTCAGTTTTCCTACTTTTTCAGTCTTTAAACTTGCATTCAACATACACTTACACACAAACCAACACACAAATAAATGTAAAAAAAGACAAAAAAAAAAAAAATAAACATAATAAATAAAAATGGTTAGAGGCAAATCAAAAGATACAACAAATTCCAAAATGTTGAGAATTTCAGAGGAAGAACCATCTGTCATAGAAACGGGTATTATGAAACTAATAACCGAGGAGGAATGGTTGGCAAGGGAGCAACGTCATCATCAGCGTATTCAGGATGTTAAGATCTGTCTGGCTTTTATAAGTGGTAAGCAAGTAATTTTTCCTTGTTGCCAAAATTTGTGAAATAAAAATGTTTGACCAAATACACTGACTCAAATTACTTATATCGCAAAAGCATTTATAAAATTTGAAATTTTCACTACTTTTGAAATGCTTACTAGACTGAAAAATTGTATTTTATATTGAAATTGTAATCTAATTGGTATCGAGTTGAATTCAACCATTGTAGAGTCTATTGAGGATTATAAGACATTGCTGAAATTGCAGAGTAAAAATGAGCAGTGGGAACGGTTCTTACATTGCGATGGTCTTCCGCGTGTTCAGGATCCTCCCGAATTACGTCGATTTTTAGCGGAGATATATCACGTCGAGGAAGAGAATAAGCAAGAAGAGGTGAATTGGGCCCTGGCGGTGAATGAGTGCAGTATCCTTACACAGGACTTTGAAGCTAAAGATCTTACATACAAAGCTCTTAAAGAGAATCTATGTCCAGACCTGGGTAAGCTATACGATGATGCTATACATCGTATACTGATTATTTTAAATCGAATCGAGTTGCTGCTGAGTTCTGAATATGCGATGGTCGATATACCTCCGGATCGGGGCCTGGAAATAAGCCTAGTGAGTGGAGTATAGACTTTAAAAAAGAAAAAGAATTCACAATTTTTTCACAGATTCGATTTGAATTAAATCAAGCAATTGATGCGCTTTTCGATAAATTAACCTATCGCATTTTATGTGCCCCAAGCTCATATAAGACGTAAGCGTACAGGGTATTTGAAGTCGTTCAGCTTCTTCATACACACACCTTTTTCACTTTCAGCTCATTTGAGGCTATCACAGGGAGCTATTGCTATAAAAGTTCGAATTTTAACCTTGAAATCTGGTGGTTGAGGGATGTGCCCATTAGATTTAAATATATGGAGTAAAATCGATATCTAATTTTTCCCATTACATTTTAATAAAAACTTGATAATTTCTCAGACTGCCCTTGATGGTGGCCAAGTTGGATTGTGTGGGCGTCGATGTCCAAATACCATTGAGAGTGCTTTGCGATAATCTAACTCTGCGTTGTATTCACACTTTTTTCGATCCCTACTCGGAGAATGCCAAGAGTAACATACAGATAATTGACAAGTCGACAAGTGAACTTAATGCTGGCATGACTGATATAGAGGATTGTCTGATCAATGAATGGCTCATGCAGTTGTCCATTATGAATCAGATGATCACACGAATGGAACAAAAGATGATCATCTATGCGGAGAACATGAGGTAGTTGCAATAACTTAACTCAACTCATTAATAATTAACTGAAATTGTTAGAGAACTTGAGCCGAAATTAGCTCAACTAACTAAGGCTAATCCGAGAGCTTCAAAACTGTTCAAATTACCCAAGGAACCACAAAAATTAACAGAGGGCATGTTTCCCGATCCATATAAAGCATTTTTAGAGCACGAACAGCTAGAATTGGATGAGTTTTGTGAACAGTTTCTTAGTCCACAGAATCTGCAATTGCAACCAGATGAGGTAAGTGAAGGATTAACATAAAAAAAAAAATATAAAAAATAATAAAAAAAAATGTCTTTGCAATTTTCTAGATCAATTTGAGGTGTTATACAATACTGGGCGGTATCTTTTCAATGTCTTTTGTACATAAGCCCAAGCATACGGACTTTATTGAGCACAATCAGACAATTCATGATGATAAGCGTTTGCTTTATACTATAGATAATCTGCACGCCTTTGCTGCACAGGCCAAAGAAGATAATAACGATGATAATAATACAAATAATAATCCATTTGCCTCACGAAAAAGAAAAAGTGAACGGAACATTGAAAGGAAATCGGATCGGAAATCAAATATGGATGATAACATTCGGCCACGATTGCAGATAGCACAGACATTGGATGAGGAAAACTTTAAGAATCTTCATCTGGAGGGAGATGAAGTCGAGTATTTCTTTGTGACTATTAAAGTGCCGGAACAACTCTGTCGCTATGGCGAACCTTTGGCATGTCAATATATCGATGAGTTTGTAGAAGAGGAAGTCGAAGAAGATGTGGCTTCTCTAGAGCCAGAAGAGCGTCGACGCAAGAAAAGGAAAAAGAGACAAACAAAAAGAGTAGATGCTAGTACGAATACAAGAGCAGCAAGTTTACCAATGAAAATCTTCAAAGAAATGCAGAGTGAAGATGATGAGCCTAGATGGGAATTTAATAGACCGAAACCATCAATTATAACGCCAAAGTCTTCAGTTGCCAGTAATATTTATCGAACCTCTTATCACACTTCCCTGCGAGCGTTCGCATTGCGTCAGAGTCTTTTTTCCGGCATTAGACTCCGTAACTTTAAGCTGACCGATGAGCTCCTGGACACCACGCAGATTAGCGAACTGAGAAAACACTGTCTACCCCGCATGCTGTCTTCGTTTAAGTTTCCGCAGGAGTTTAAATCGGAAAAATTTGAGGCATTTACCCAGCGTCAGAAGGGAAATAAGATTCTACGGCGTAATCCGAAAGTAGAAGCTGAAATATACAAAGATGAGCCGGAATACTTGAGTTACGAGAAACAGGAGGCTCCCGAGCGACTTTATCCCCTGTTCGACTGGCGGGAGAAAGTGATTTACGAACAGGACCAGGATCAGGAACAGGAAAGTTCCCTAGAGAATTCATCCTCCATGTCCGAGATACATATTAAAGTATTGAAAATCGATCAGATCTCGGAAGCCGTACAGACGGACGATATAAAAGACCAGACCATGTACAGTGTGCTAAATGCTCTCGATGATATTCAAAGAAAATACAGAGAACGTGCCGCAAAGCTAACACAACAGCCGAGTTTTGGTTATAAAAGCCGTTCCCATTTGGGTTCCCCGTTGCTGACATCCGCCAAGTCAAAGAGCACGGTTCGCATATCGACAATCGGCAGTAAGCTCGTCCATATACCCAGATATTCACGGGGAAATTCACGCCAATCGAACATCGATTTAGGCTCCTTTGATAGCAGTGGAACACCTCCCAGTATCGGATCAATTGCCAGTGTAAATTTTCGACATGGCACTAAGAATTACAATGACATCGACAGAGAACCCTCCAAGAAAACTTATAAACAGGTTAATGTCAAACACTGGACAACAAAGCATATTGTAGAAGCGAAATTCAATAGGGAGGACTTAACAGTTACCATCAAGACGGATCGTTTAGGTTTATTCGGATTTGCCTACAAGCGTTACGAGCATTTTCCATTTCGCGACTGGAAACTGCAGCTGAATGAGGATCAGTAAGTTCAGGATCACTTTAGTTTACTGTAGTTTACTTATTTATGCTCTAGACCCGACGAAATCATCTTTACCTTGGATACATTCCATGTGCGTATAATCCTGTTTATAACAAATGCTGGTATACGCGGTTATGTGACCGATTCCAATGATGAGTATGTGGCAAATCCTGTCAAGCATATGGAAATCAAGGAGCCCATTTCCGACTATCGGGAACTGCGCAGGGTAAACTATTAGACAGCATCTATAAAAAAGTTATTTATACTAGGCAGCTAAAGATATTAAATTTAAATTTTTTACTCGATGAATTCTGAGAGTTCTTATGATAGAATATTTAATAATTGAAATTTCAAAATTATTTCAACAAAAGTTTAAATTTTTATAAGACTTGCTGCTAGGTAGCACAGTGTAAATGGTGCTGTAAACTCGGATTCAAATCTTGGAAAAATACATATTTGTTTTAGTTTAATTTCCTCTGCTGCGAAAATACGGGTACCGAGCTTAAACTGTCGAGCTCGCTCAACTGTAGTAATTTTATTTGCTTTCTTTCTTAATTAAATATATTTCTTTGCAGCGCTTCTTGGAGAAGAACATCAATATATTTGCAAAGTCCGATGCCTGCTATTATATTGAGAATGGTTACTTCTCGGAGAAGCATCTGTCGACGGAGCTGCATATCTATGATGCTTTTGCCGTGCACTGCAAGCTGATGAAATTCTATCGCTGTGATTGGAATCGATTGGCGCCACGACGCGATATTATTTTGTGTCTACGCAATCCAAAGGATTGGAATGATGTTACCGTACGGGTAACACCCGATAGCTCAACATTTGTGGAGGTCTCCGAACCATGCACCCTTGATCTGACTGAGGTTAAGCTGGCTTATCAGCTCACCTGGCGTAACATTGGCGTAAGTCCATCTATTAATCATAAATATTACTAAAATAAGACTACTCTTTTTAGACCTACTCGGATCTGCATCAGCTGATCACTTCGATGTATCCACAGGCAACAGATGTGCGCAATCGGGATCCCAAATTGATACACTATATACGCACACTCTTCAAAGAGGTCAGACCCTTGAGTTACTCCTAGTCTCCTACGCTCCAACGCTGTGTGATGAAAATGCATTCGCTACATCAATTGGCATCAATTGAAGGTAATTGTAAGTAACTTTCCACTTGATCTTAAGGTTAAAAAGTGTATCCAAGCTATTTCGACTCGCTTATATAATGTTGGATCATATTAGTTATTTGATAAGACTATTGCTGATTAGTCTGCAATGGATGTTTTATTAATACTGATCGTTTCGTTGCTGCAGCTGGGCCTTGGAGAGACCTCTTCCCCGAGGCTCAATCCACCTATGGATATTGCTAGGTCAAGGCTTCTGACTCCCTCAATGAGAGATCAACAATTGGTGGATATTATGAAATCTCAAGGCGTGCAATCTCGTGTCATCGGTGGTGAAGTGACAACCATTGAGAAGTTGGGCGGATATCTTGTAGCTCTGCGCTATAAACAAGATTTCATCTGTGGTGGAACTTTGATCGAGGCACGATTTGTTGTCTCAGCGGCACATTGTTTTCTGGGTCGTCCAAATAAATCGGCCTGGACAGTTGAAGGTGGCATCTCGAGACTGACAGATTCGGGTGTTCTAGTGAAACTAAAGGACTATATGGTGCCCGCTGTCTTTTCGGATTCGGATATGCATATGGATGTCGCTGTTATACTTTTGGAAACTCCTTTGATGGGCAGGAATATTGACACAGTTTCACTCTGCTCCAGAAGTCTCACAGAGGGATTGCATCTCACTGTATCCGGCTGGGGTCTAATCGATCCAAAGTCAACCGGTCCAACTCAGAGCATTCGCACCGTAACTGTTCCCGTTGTTAATATGAGCCAATGCCGTCAGACCTATAAAAAAGCAAGTAAGTTCAGCGATTATTCAACCTATTCTTTTTAGATTATTTACTCATTCCAATCGCAGTGACATTATCTAACAGTATGTTCTGTGCTGGAGTCCTGGGCACCAAGGATGCTTGCACCTTCGATTCGGGAGGTCCCTTAATCTATGATGATATTAATACAGGACACAAAGAACTCTGTGGCATTGTCTCCTTTGGCATCGGTTGTGCCAGTCCCAAATATGCAGGTGTCTACACGAACGTCAACTATGTAAAGCCCTTTATTCAGATGTCTATTGATGTTTTCAGAAAATCCCTTATGTAGTATCTAAAAATAGTAAAGAATATAGCAGATTGAATGTTTTATTATAAAAAGACTTTGGATTAGTGACGTTACTGTGAATAGAGTTACAAATCTTAAATTAAAAAATTGGCAGTTAAAAAAATCAAGTTGTCGATAAATCAGCGAATAATAACGATATATTTTTATATATTTTAGACTTTGGCAAGGCTATGGAAATTTGAAATTTTTGAAAGTGTCAAGAAGAAAGTGCGGGAACAATGGACAATGGTGACCAAAAAACTAAATATTTTAAGTGAATTATATTTTGATGCAGAATCGAAATAGAGGCCAAATAATGATCAAAATGGTACTCTGCATGAAAATCGGTTAAGTTTTGGCAAAGTTATGCCTGTTCGAAGTTTTAGATAAAGTGTCAAGGGGTAGGTATGGAAAAAATTCACAGTGATGACCAAAAAATCAAATTTTTTAAGTTAGTAAAATTTTGATGCTGCATCAAAATAGAGGCCAAATAATGATCAGAATGGTACTCCGCATGAAAATCGGTTAAGTTTTGGCAAAGTTATGCCTGTTCGAAGTTTTAGATAAAGTGTCAAGGGGTAGGTATGGAAAAAATTCACAGTGATGACCAAAAAATCAAATTTTTTAAGTTAGTAAAATTTTGATGCAGTATCAATTTAGAGTTCAAATAATGATGAAAATGATATTCCGCATGAAAATCGGTTCAGATTTGGCAAAGTTATGGCTGTTCGAAGCTTTAAAAAAAGTGTCAAGGGGTAGGTATGGGAAAAATTCACAGTGATGACCAAAAAATCAAATTTTTTAAGTTAGTAAAATTTTGATGCAGCATCAAAATAGAGGCCAAATAATGATCAAAATGATACTCCGCATGAAAATCGGTTAAGTTTTGGCAAATTTATGGCTGTTCGAAGTTTTAGATAAAGTGTCAAGGGGTAGGTATGGGAAAAATTCACAGTGATGACCAAAAAATCAAATTTTTTAAGTTAGTAAAATTTTGATGCAGTATCAATTTAGAGTCCAAAATTTGATGAAAACGATATTCCGCATGAAAATCGGTTAAGTTTTGGCAAAGTTATGACTGTTTGAAATTTTAGAAAAAGTGTCAAGTGTCAAGTATGTAAAAATTAGACAGTGATGACCAAAAAATCAAATTTTTTAAGTTAGTAAAATTTTGATGCAGTATCAATTTAGAGTCCAAATTATGATGAAAATGATATTCCACATGAAAATCGGTTAAGATTTGGCAAAGTTATGACTGTTTGAAGTTTTAGATGAAGTGTCAAGGGAAAAAATTCACAGTGATGACCAAAAAATCAAATTTTTTAAGTGTATAAAATTTTAATGCAGACTTGAAAAAGAGCCCAAATAATGATCAAAATTATATTTCCCATGAAAATTGGTCAAGTTTTGGCAAAGGTATGAACATTTGAAGTTTATGAAAAGTGCCTAGGGAATAGTACGGAAAAGTAAACAGAAGCAACTAAAAAAATGAATTTTTTCATTTTTTGATGAACAAAATTTTGATACATAATTAAGAGACCAAATAAAGGACAAATGATACAATTGTTGATATTTAATGTATTTTGACACTATTTCTTCGTATAAAAAACTTAATTTTTTTTACAGAATATCTGAGTATCTCAGAAAGGAATGTCAACTCCTTCTTTAATCTACCTGCATGTTGCGACATTATTTTGTGCCTTAATTGTTGACATTATTTGCATCATTTTCTTAGTTTGACTTTCGTGCCACTTTTAGACATTGCGTGTTGCGGCAGCTCCAAACTCCTTGCCTCCTGATCATTGACCGATTCCAGTAATTGATTGTGCTGAAACCAAGCGCTCGATTCTTGTCCTGGACCTTCAGAGATTGCCCCGAGGGAGCAATTTTAGAAACAACGGATCGACGAACTTTTACTTTTGCTGCATCAAAATGTAAATTAGCTGCCCTCGATCAAATGCGAAGACAAAGACCGAGAGAGAGAGAGGGAGAGAGGAATAGAGAGAAGAGAAGGGAGGCACTGTCTCAGAACTAAAAGAAGAATCGTATCAAAATTTATGTGGTCGAAAAATCATTGCATGACTGACGGCCTTTCGTCTTTTGCTTTCGCTTCTCGAATTCAAATTAGTTTAATAATACTATTAATTGTTATTTATAGCTTCCTTTTGGTTCGCAAACGTTGTATTTAGCGCTCTATAGCGAGGGTAGTCCCAACAATCTGCTCTCATGGCTAAATGATGAATTCCAGCTGCACGCAAAGCCAATTTCCAGACAGTTCTTAACTGTTTTTTAGTTGAAATACTTTGGCATAATGTTGGGTTATACCAACAGTTAAGCCAATAGGACTAAGAAATGACTTTTATTTCAAAGGCTGAAGAGAAAACACCTTACAAAAAGGACGACGGGGAGAGGAGTAAGAAGATTTTAGGCAGACATAGTAGAGCGTAGAGGATCAGAAGAGAGAGAGACTAGCTAACGTAACCTAGGAGAGCACAGGAGAACAAAAATGAACTGGATGATGAAAGATGAGAAATAAATGGGATGTCACAGAGGAAGACTGAATAATGAGGAAAATTTAAGGGAGACCCAGACAGCAAGGAACAAAGATAAACACAAAATGAAGACAGCCTGAATTAGAGAGAAGATAAAACATTCATAAGGACACAGAAGATTTGGGACTGAAAATTTAAGAGGAGAACATAGAGGATCTCAGAGGAAACCAGGAGGATATTGAGGGATTCAGCGAATGCTAGAGGAAGGCAGGGAATGAGAGAGAAGGATACGAAGAAATACATTGGAAAAATCGAGTGGAATTTTTCTATAAATATTCTATAAATATTTAGAACAAAAGAGGAACTAGAGGAGAACGCAGTGGAATTTTAAAGGAAAAGGATAGCTGCGATTTGTAATATATTTCCTTGCAAATATCTAGAAATATTAATAGAATTTCGCTTGGAACTGCCACAAAGTGCCAACTTCGCAGCGGGAACTCAGGTGGCAAGGCAATGGAGGCAAAGCAGGAGATTTTGTAGCGCCCCAAAGTTGAATGTGTTTGCAACAACATAAATATGGGAAGACGACACTTGGCAGGCTGCGTATGTCACCTCACAGAGTTACCTTCTGCTCTTCCTGGTCCCCCTCTTGCTCTTCCTATGCCTCTTTCCGTTTCTCTCTTTCGCTATCATTTGGTTGGCATTAAGTTTATTTATCTGCTTTTAAATGGCATCTTCGCCTGGCTTGCATATAACTCTCGGTGTCATGTAATGCGCACCAGAAACAAAGGCAACATAATGTAACAGCCGCAAAGAGGGGAGGACTGTAGGAATGGAGGGGGAGGGGGAGGGGGGCTACTTGGTTACCACAGATAGTATGACTACCATTTACAGCAGATACTGCGAGCATTTTTACTAGTATCATAAATTTATGGCACATTGTAGCGACCATAACGTGGCATCCCGACCAGAGACCCCAAGTCAGAGACCAGGCCAGGAGACCCAGGAGAGAGCAGACCCCTGGCAAGCATTGCCCACAGCAGAGCCCAGGAGGGGTCCTCCCCTCTGTTCACCCCTCTATGTGACTCCCCTCGAGGCAGCAGCAACAGCAACAGGATTTCGGTAGTCGGAACAACATGCAAGCTGGCACCTACAGCGTCAATCCAGAGATTTACAGAGATGACTTTTTGGAGCATGGTAAAATACTACACAAAATAATCTAGTTAAGAGTGTGTTTGACTAGCAGATAGCCTGTAATGGTAAGTTTAAAAGAGCATATAAAATAAGGCAACATAAAATATAATTATTTAAGACTTTTTAAGAGCCTCTTTCAATAGCAAATTGGTTCAAAACTTCACATCAAATTATGGGAATGATACTACATAAATAAACAAATATTCAACTCCCTAAAGTTCTCATATTATTTTTGTAACGAAAGGATATAAGACTACTATATATAACTATCAACTCAAAAAGTTTCTTCACCAAATAAATATAAAAAATTTTGGATTGAAGTTGAATATATGCTTTCGTTCTTGAAGGATGTTACCTTGTTAATGGTATACCTTTCAATGAGGTAAAAGTCTAGTGACAAAAACACTTTCATGCCCCAAGATTACTGATATCAATTTTTGTGACGAAAGATATTAATTTTAATATATAAATTAATCCTTAAAAAAAAGATTGCTTTCATTCTTAAAGGATGTTACCTCGTTAACCTCTCTACGAGGTAAAAGTCTAGTAACGAAAGCATTTCCATGTCCCAAGATTACTGATATTGATTATTGTGACGATAGATATTAAATTTAATAAATGAATTATTCTTAAAAGAAAAAGATTCATAGAAAAGTATTTGCTTTCGTCACTAGCGTCTACAGCGATTATGTGATACAAATGTAAATATAGCTCAATTCGGTATGCTGCTTTATAAGTATTGCATAACCCTGTCACTGTTGCTTAGTTTACAGGGTATAAAATGTTGATATGTAACAACAGTTGCTTACGAGATTGCTTTGAGGTCTTTGGAAACGCTGCTGTGAGGTTCAGATACTCTCGCAACTGTCGTAACCCGACAATCAGACATATCGAATCGGATGCTCTATGCGATGCTAGTTACTTCAGTTAGTTGCTTTATTCTGTTCTCAGCACAGAGCTGTTGTTAATTAATGAAACACATAGTCCGAGGAATGGGAAATGAGGAATGGAGTTTGGGGAGGGAACTGGAACTGGTTCGGTATGAGTATCTGGCGGGGTTTCTAAAGAAATAGAAATACTTGCAGTGCTTCAGGTAAACAACAACAACAATAACAAGAACAACAACAACAACAACAAATCTGACGAGTCGTCAAACACTTGATCAATAGCGGCGGTGTGTGTGTTTTGTATCCCACAGATACATTTTATTATGCATCGTGGCTGTGTTTGCACAACTTAAAAGCCAATAAAATTTGTTGTTAATTGCTTTGGTAAATTGAAAATTAGGTTTTGGGAAACATCATCACACAACTATGCGTATTCCGGGTCCTCAAGTTCAACTCCAACTTCAACTCTGATTCCGACTCCGAGTTCAGTATTTGTCCAATTGATTAGCTTGGTCCACTTTAATGACTTTTTGAAAGCCGTCTCGTACTGCAACTAGACAAAACGAATTGCTTGCCAAAAAAATAGAAATCGGAGCTAAAATAACCTTAAATTTAATCAGCTTATATTTAATTTAACTTATGTTTAAGGTAGGGCAGCGGGGCAGCGGGGGGGCGTCACTATAATTTCTCATACCCAACGAAAAAAATCGGTTAATTAAAGTTTAACAAAGTTGAAAAGCGATTTCATGCCGCGTTGAATCAACAAATTTGTAAAGTTTTCAAGGGAGCAAGAAGAGGCAGAGGGGAAGGGAGTAGGGAGTAGAGAGTCAGGGGGTAACATTCATTATTTGTACTTATTTAAGTGCTTGATCATGCTGATATCATCACCTGGGCAACATTTCTTTGTCTCCTCCACGTACCTTCAATGCAATTAGCCTCTGCAGACGCCAGGTGGTCTCTACCCCTCTCTTCTTCTCTCTTTCTGCCTCTCACTCTCTCGCTGAAATCTCAAATCGAAAATCTGTAAAAATGAGAAACGAATTTGGTATTACAGTTTTTGGGAGCAGCACCTAAATAAAAGAGGAGTTTAAAGTCAGGAATTGTTCCTAAGTCGAATTACAAATGCGCTTTTTGTGTTGGTAAAATCCAAAAGTGAGGTTAAGTTGAGCTCAGGTCTCTTTCCAAGGTCTTTTCTAATTTTTTTGGACTAACTTTATTTGCAGTCGAGTTTTTTCTTTCGTCTTCAATACGATTAAAAGGAATTAGTAAAAGTCTTTGAGCTTTAATAAATTTGAATCAAGAGATTTTAACTAACTATATTAAAAGTAGATCCAAAAATGGAATACTCATTAATATTTGACACTCCTTAAAGACAGCTTGAAAATTTGTTTTCAATCTCAATTCTTGACTAATGTAAATGTTTTTCTAGTTTTTTAAATGTTTAAAGCAGTGTTGGACAAACCTTTGATAATTGGCGCCAGATAGACGCACAAGCGCTCAAGTGAAGCTTTAAACAAAACATACATTTTAAGCTCTTCTCTTAGCTGAAGTAATTAGCTGGACAAATGTCTTGTCTAAATAGAAATACCCTGTTCCGAGGGTATTGCAGCGAATGCTGTGTTGACAGTTATTGATCGATGATATCGAGGCAACACAAATGTTGAAATTAATTTTTGATTCGTCGCTTATTTTTAGAGAGACTTCAATGAGCGGAGGTTGTTGCAGCTTCAATATTGGGGCAATCTTGTATTTAGCTATATTTTGACTTAAAGCGATGGGCTAATGATTGCTCCCCCTCCTCCATTCCTCCTGCTAGTCACAGCAAGTGTTCTAATAAGTGACACTGACTAATTTCGAGTCATTAATCTCATAGCTGCTTAGTGTCAAGTTGTGCCATCAATACGCATCAAAAATCAAAATGAGCAACGAATTTCAAGGTGTGTGAGGTGTGTGTGTGTGTGTGTGTGTGTGTGAGTGTGTGCTGCATGTGGTATGTGGCATGATGAATGTACGGCATGTTGCAGCACGGTTGGATGTCTCGCTGTCTCTCTTGAATTTGCCTGCAACTCGTAGACAAGCGACGCAATCAAGTTGCGCGTCAAGCAGTCCAGTCAGTCCGTCAGTCAGTCAGTCAATCAGTCAGTCAGTCACTCTCCAGTCTGTCAGTCAAATCGTTGCTGCCCCTGCCCCTGCCCCTTTGTGTGGCATGACTACCGGGCATCAATTTTTGCCAGCCACGCGAAATATGCTCCAAAATGTGGAGCCAACGAAATGAACACGTTGAATGCGCACGCGCACAGTTGTTGCCACAGTTGCCCCTCTCTGTCTCTGCCCCCTTGCCTCCGCTGCTTGCCACAGCTAACCGCAGGGCGACTGCGCGCCCGTTTTCGATTAAAGCCACGTCGGGAGACAGACTTCGACTCCGACTCCAACTTCAGCGTGTGCCAGTCGAGTTAGGGCCTCAAGCTGAAGCTGAAGCTGCCTCCGATCTGTCCCCGATCTGCCTCTGACCAGCAAACGTTGCAACTTTGGGAGACGCTGCACAGTGGTGCTAATGCAGATCCTAGCGCGGATCAAGTCAAATTTTAATATAAATAATACCTTGGTAGATTTTTTGGTAGATTTAAAAATCTCGCTAAAAGCTCGTCAGAAATTATTTTAATAAAATAAAATTAATACATTTTTTTTTAAATCAAAAATATTGTCTGAGAAACTTTTAAGAAAAAGAAAACTTGAAAATAATAATTCAGTAAGATATTTCTTACAATAAAAAAAGCTTTATTTTATTCGAAGATCTAGGCTTTCGAGAAATGGTCTTCAAAAACATAATAATAAAAATAGTAATTTTACTATACTCTGAAATTTCCTTTTTGTACTGTTCTTTTTTTAATAACCCTAAAATTTTATATTTATTAATAATAATTACTATTTGAAAACTAAATATTAATATAGTTATTTAATTTTATTTTAATCGTTTTTTTTAAGTAAAAAATGTAGTATAATATAACATAATTTAATATGATATAAATTAATATAATTTAAATATTAATATAGTTATTTAATTTTATTTTAATAACTTTTTTTTTAAATAAAAAATTTAATTTTAGGTATTTTTAAAAACTATACCAATAAATGGATTAAATGATTGACTGCATTGTTTATAATTTATTAACTAATCTTCTCCTCGCTAGGAACTTTATTGACACCACTGTGCATTGCAGCGTTTGGAGACGTCTCGGGACGTTGCAAAGTTACCTACCAACGCCTTCGGTTTACATTTTACAATCCTAACAAGGTTAGGCTAGCGATAAACGTAGCTGCAACAACAGCTTGCAACGCTGTGGCACTACGAGTGGAGTGTGGAGTGGGGAGTGTGGAGAGTCAGTGGACTTGAGGCAGTGGCACATGCCTAACCAGTGCAACCTATGCAAACACACACACACATACAAACACACACACACATAGAGCTGCCGTTGCAGTTGCACATTAAAAATGAGGCATGAGGAGCAGCAGCGACTGTGGCAAGGGGATGGAGTAAGGGGAAGAGGGAAGGGGCAAGGGGAAAGCGGGTTAGACGATGTCTTTTTTGCTCTGTGGCAGAACAAGGTTGCACGCCCCGAAGCTCAAGTTGGAGTTGATATTGTTGTAGTTGTTGCTGTTGTTGTTGCTGTTGTTGTTGTTGGTTTACCCGGTTCGGGCCTCTTTTAAATGCAATTCAGGCGAAAGGCGCACAAAGGGACAGCGAACAAGATGCCGAGTTGCTGATTGTGCGAGCAGCGCAGTCAACGTCAACGTCAGCGTCAGCGTCTGAGCTTTTGTTGCCGCCATACAAACATGGAATATGACAGGCTCAGAGCAGCCGACTGAGCAGAGAGCAGGAGAGAGAGCAGCAGGAGAGCGGAGGTTGAGACATGCAAAGCATTGTCAAGTGAAGAAAATGCAAGCGACAAAAACGAAACGTATAACTGTGTGTGTGTCTGCGTGTGTATGTGTGTGAGTGTGAGTGGGCAGCGACAGAGCAGCGAAACAATGGCGACAATAAAAATGCGATCGCACAACATGCCACACAGATAAGTTAACGCAAAGTGACAACGTACAACTTTTAATGGAATTGTCGTCGGCTGACGCTGAGCAGCAGCAGCGGGCAGCGAGCAGCGACAGCGACAGAGGGAGCAGCACGGAGAGAAGAGGCGGCACTACATGTTGTTTACGAGCACAAGTCGCGTGCAAGGACGTGCCAGCAGGATAACCGCTAACCAAGGCGAGAGAACGAGTAAACGAGTGCAGAGATAGAGGCAGCGGCAGAGGCAGCGGCAGAGCGAACTAACGCCCACGAGAGTTGCTCAAAACCGATCATCGCCTTCGGCAGCTACTGTGGCACATGCCGAGGCGGAACTAACCAGTCAACGAGAGCAACCCACGAACGAGCACAAGCAAAGCCAAGCAGAGAGCACAGTCAAGAACAAGTTGGCGCAACAACAACAACAGCACATACACGGAGAGAGCATGCACATTTATGCTCCGATTGGAATACTGCAATTGCGCTCTCTGCTCAGTGCGCTCAGTTGGCAGCATTTGTTGCTATCGCTGTCGCACTGCTGACTGCGCGCCTCGCTTCCAATTGGAGCACACGCACAGCTCTCTCTCTCTCTCTCTCACTCTCTGGCGCTCGCTCTTCATGTGGTTTTTTGTTTACAAAAATTTGTACGCTGGAAAGGTGAACTCAGCGCGGCTGTTCGGCGCGCTTCGTCAGTTGCCCAACTAACTTGCCCGAAGCAAGACGTACGCGCGCGCGCTCTCTCAAATACGAAATACGTGCAATACGAAAGACAAGCAAGAAACGTAACGTAAATACGCAGATAAAATATATGAATAGGAAGACAAGTGCATTTAATAAACAGTTTTAATCAGAGCTAAAGTGCGCGAGTGTGTGACAGTGTTGTAAAATCGATTGGTTTGATTTGTTTGATAGATTGGTTCATCTAATTGACAAATCCATCGATCGATCGATGTTCGCGTAGTGGACGGACAACATATGATGAGCCTGACTGTGCTCTCCTTGCCGCAACGTTACAAACGCCTCCTGCAAGCCATGTCTCTCGCCGTCGCCGTCGTCTATATGACGCTCCTGCTCTATCAGAGCGCCTACGGATATCCGGGCATGCAAGTGAGTAAATCTCTCTTTATTTCTATTTCTTGTATTTGTCAGAGATCGTTGTCTGCAAGTGCGTGGGTGTTCCCCCACTCCTGCCTGCCTGTTGATTCTCGTAAATTTGCATGTGCATATATATGCGTCTCCCTCTTCCCCCTGCCGGCTCCACATGCGCTCCCTTTTCGTCTCTGCCAACATTTCGTGCACTTTCATAAATCAACGCTGGCGACGTTTGCAGCTGCGCGCATGCGTCTGTCCGTCTCAGTCAGGTCGCTCCTTTGCTCCCCTCTTCTCCTGCGCGCTCTCTCTCTCTTTCTCTGCTTCCACTGGAACCTTTATGCGCCCTTGCCAATATCTTCAAGTTTAACTCTGTCGCTGCCGCTGTCTCTGCTGCCGCCTCTGCTTTTGCCTTCGCCTTTTGCCTTGCATATAAAACAGTTTCAGTTTTTAGCAATTTTTTTTTCTTATTTTTTTGTTTTCGTTGCGTTTCATTGCCGTCGGCAGCGCGTCGCCAAAGCTTTCAGAGTGCTGCAGTTCCCCGCTCCGCCAGTTCCTCCTGCTCCTTCTTCCTCTCTGCGTTGTTGTTGTTGTTGCTGTTTTTTGCTTTGCATAAATTTCAGTGTGTAATAAAATATTCCCCCTGCTAAAATTATAAGAGCAACTCCAGCTGAAAGTTGGCTGACCGCCCGTCTATTCAATTGTTGTTATTGGTGTTGTTGCTGTTGTCCCCGAGTGTGGGATCATAGTCAACCACATAGCTGAAATACCCCTTTGCACTCTCACTGCTTCATACTATGCTAATTGTCAGACGAGTGTTCATTCCCCAGATACAGATACAGATATGTACATATCTTACAAATACAACTGTAGTGCAAACCGGCTGGATTGGATTACTATATCATTTAGTTAATTAAGCGAACGAGTTTCTATAGTTTCTTTAGTAAAGTAGAATGCAGAAAAATCAACAGCTCAAAAATATATGGAATTCTTATCAAAAACATAGAGTAGGAATTACCTACCTTACAAAATTTATAAGACCTTGAGCAGGTCGAGAGATCGTTTCGTAAAAGTCGTGTTATAATATCATAATCAAATCTTTTACTTAAAAAATTATAAATGTATATGATTACAGTTTCAAATTTGCGAAATTTATAATCAAATTCTCCAAATCCATAAAATAACCATTTTTTTAAAAATTGAAATATGCAATTATTAATTAATATGCAATTTTATTTATTTCTTAAGCATTTCAAATCTTAAATAAATAATTAACTGAAGTATCTATAAATTCATATCTCAAGATATCTCGAAAAAAGAAGATTTGTAAGTTGTTCATTCTTTTTTATGAGCTCTTAAACTTTGATATTTTAATTCAATTAGCGGCACATCTAAAACTCAATACTATGACTTAAATAAATTGTTAATCTTTCGACAACATTTTATTAAGAGATTCCATTTAGAGATTTCAGTTGTTGTTGTTCTATTTAGCGAATCGGAAGTTGTTGTCGTGTTGGCGATTTCATTAGCCAGATATTTCGAAATATGCTAATGCCATTTGTGGTGTATTCTAATGCATTAATAGTGCATTAGTTGGACAGTTTTAATTAGAGCTGTAAATGTTTATTTCTGCTGAAATTGTTGCTCTTCTTTTGACTTGACTTGATGTTTGCTTTGGCAATCATTAAAACTTTATGCCATTTTAATTTAGACCAAGTTGTTGTTGTTGTTGTTGCTGAGGTTGCTGGTTAACCGGAAACCTGCCAGAAATTAGTGGTATGTTATAGAGTTCTCAGCATAAAATGATGAAACTAAATGCTGAATTGTTAATGTTGTTGTTGCTTTCAATTGAAGTCGCTTCACGTAGAGGTCTGTGACTTGTGTCAGTTCATTTGTAGCTATTGCCATTGTTGTTGTTGTTTTTGTTGTATGACCACATAAAATGCAATGCAATGTAGAAAATATTTTTTTTTATTTTTATTTTATTTTTTTCCGCCAAATGTTGCGCAAATTTTATTTGCTTTTGCTGTGTTTTTCTTGGTATTTTTGCAGCTGACGAAGACTTTGGGTATAAACTTCATAAAGCCTGTCAATTGTCTGATTGTATGACCACTGTCCACTCCTCTACCTCCCCTCGTTCCTTTCCTCCTTCTTAGCCTTCCTCGACCACTCCTAAGTCGTTGAGTTTGTTTGTCGCGTGTTGCTGACGCATAAATCATAAATGAAAAAATAAAATAAAAATTATAATCGATAAATGAATTTGTTTATGCGAATTTGTTTAAAGTGGCGCGCAGAATGAGTTTCGCTTGTTGTTTGATTGATTCCGTGTAGTGTGCAATGTGCATACAAAACAACAACTTGAACAACAACAGCAACAATCAAAGCGAGTGTCTTGCATGCAAATCAACTTCAAAGTTTTCAAGGCAACCACATATATAAAAAAATAAAAAGAGCAACGAAACAAAGTCAAAGAATCTTGTTGAAAACTTTTCGCTGTCGTTGTTCCTGTTGCTGTATTGCTGTTGTTGCTACGCGCAGGTGCCGCTTGTTGCATGCCGCATCGAGTCCAGTAGCAGCTGTCTGTCTTTCCCCCCTCCCTCTCTCCCCACTCAACTCAACTTCAGCTCCTGCCACTTAATCAGTTGGTTGCCAGCAGCAACTCCAACAACTACCGAAAAGTTGACGACACTAAGCTGCAACTGATAAAACTTGCAACTTGAAATGTATCTGAGCATCTCTGTCTCTCAGCCGCTGAGTATCTTTGTATCTGCAGCACACTTCCAGAAACTAAACTAAATTATCTAAAACTTTTGTGCATGTTTCTTTATTGTAGCTGCATGATTTGTACTGATTTTGAGTAAAATATATAGATTTTCTTTAGATTTTAACTTAGAATACATAATTACAGCTACAGATACGAATTTATAATATTATTTGCATTTATTAGATAATTTTAAAAAATATTTCTTTACTTTGCATTCAAAATAATCCCCTAATGAAGCTTAGCATATTTATTATGTTTTTGGCTGGACAGAATCGAAATCTAAAGAATTTCTTTCTTTTCCATTAGAAAAGATTGTTGAAAAAAGCGTTAAGTAATATTATAAATTATTATTGTTATCTAACATTAATGTATATTATTTTAGTTTTAATATCGTCAATCAAATTTCTAGTCAATTTCATTATAAGTATTTTTAAACTACAGCAATAATTTAGCCGCTTTTTGCTCAGTGTAGTCCACTCAGCTGCTGGTCTTTTTTGTCTTTTGGTGGTCGGCAGTTTACTTAATTGAGGCTCAGTCTTCGTTCCAGGCTGCGTCTCAGTCTCAGTCTTCAGGTTGTGTCTCAGTTCTCGCGTCTCTTGTCTCTCGTCTCCTCTGTCTCTCAGTTTCTGATATTTGACTTTGATTGTGCCTGTATCTTATCGTAGATTTGTATCTTTGGTTTAATATTGTTAAAACAGCATTTAATGAAGATTTTACCAGCTTTTCTCGCTGTCTTGCCTGCTCTCTCTCACGCTCTCTTTCCCTCCTGGTCTCTTCCTTTTGCTCTTGTCTGAAAACAGCTGGAAGTCGGTTGATTGAAAGGAATGAGAGAATAGAGTTTATGGAGCTGGGAACTTCATTAATCTAGCGCCCTTTTTTGAATATGTATCTATTGTTGTTGTTGTAACTCTTGTTGTTGTTGTTGCCTGTTATTAATTGACATGAAAATTGTTTATAAACATATTAATCATGTGCATAATGAAGCATTACACAATTGGCCGACACGAAGCGTGTTCAATTTCGACTAGACAAACGCCTCTGTGTGTGTATGTGTGTGTGTGTTGGTGTGTGTGGGTTTTGTGTATCTTTTGTTGTGTGTTGGCTGTATCTTGTATCTGGCATATTGTATCTTGTATCTTGTATGCGCAGGCGTGCTTGACAGTTTGCTGCAAAAGCTCTTATATGGGCACACGTGTCTCTAGGATTTTCCCTGCCTCTCTTTCCCTCTTGCTCCCTCTTCCTCCCTCTCCCTCTGCATCTCCTACCTTTTCACTTTGTATCTTTTGCAATTGCTTTGGCTTAACTTGAATCACGTTCGCGTAATTCGCCAAGTAACTTGTTGCCCTCCACTTCCCCCTCTTGCCCTCTCTTATGCCACTCCCCTCCTGTCTCTCTCTCTCTCTCGTTCTCCCCTCATATGCTGCATATATTACCACAGCCGTTGCATGCAACTGGTGCACATTCTAATCTATGCAAGGCCTTTTTGATACCAACTTGTTGTTAACTCAATTGTATTTTAGCCCGCATTTGCAGCTTTGTTGTTAACCGGAATCGGTTTGTTGGCCAAGTCGCTTTCACTGTTTTAGCTCACGATTTGTTAGCCCCGTTTTTTTTATTGGCTCTGACTGCTTATCGCGGAATTAATTAATATTTCCAACGCTCGCATTGAACTTGCCTCAAGCTGCCACCTGTCAACGTTGTCCCAGACAGCGGCTCATTAGGCGGTAGCTGTTGCCATCTCATCATCATCCCCCTCTCTCCCTCTATCTCTCTCACTCCATCTCTTTCTTGCCCCATTATAGTGAACACCGTTTTTTTTTGTCGATCGTGCCGCAATAAAATTGTATTGAGCCAAGTCTTTAGTCTTTAGTCTATCAAACGTTCAACATCGTGTGAAGCAGCAAGCAGCAGTCGGAAAGACCCGTTTACCGTGTAATAAAAAGATCAACGGTAGATGTAGACAAAGAGTGTAGAGAGAAGGTGTAGAGAGCGGGGGATTGGGAAAGATTGTGGCAAAGAAATGTTTCCATTTTCAGTTTGAGAAAACGCGCTGCGAATGAGCTATAAAACTGGGAATTGTGCAATGTGTGGGCTACTATTCAAGGGAAGAAACATAGAGAGGGGAGAGAGGGTGTAGAAAGTACACTCAAAGAATTTCTTACCCTGAAGTCATCCTGAAAAAGTCGCTTAAAGCTATGAGAATCACCACAACACTTAAAAAATTAGCCCTGAACTTTAGAAATTTGTTTTTTATTTAAAAAGTATTTTTTTTTTTTATAGATTGTGCAAATTGTCTCAAGTTTTTAAAAGTTTTTTGTAATACTCTGTAAAAAACCTACCTACAAATAATATATATTGTTAAAAAATTTAGCAATCATTTTTTTAAAAATATTTTAAAGGGTTTCTAAAATCAAAGATCGTTAAAATTTTAAATTTTCTTAAATTTAGAATAAAACTTTCAAGTATAGAGCAAAGAAAAGGGGGTCAGAAGAAGCGCCTGCTGATTTGCATAGCGAAAAAGGTCGAACAAATTAACACTTGGCCAACAGAAACCAAAAAAAAAAAACAGAGCCCAAAAAACCCACAACCAAATTCAAGTGCCGCCTTTTTATCAGCTCACTTCAATCAAAAAACTCGAGCTGAGCTCACAAAATTTCCCAGTTCATTCAAAGTAGAAAAGAGAGATGGCATGAGAGGTGGAGCAGAGAGTAAGAGGGGTGAAAAGAAGCTGAGAAAGAACCATTAAAAGCAATTGAAGAATTGCCGCGCTTAACAAAAGCAAATGAACCTGTTATCAGAAGAAATTAATCAAAGGTGCGCACAACAGTGCCTCAAAATGAGGCAGGAGTTGGGGTAGACAGCGGAGGAGAGTAGAAGAAAGAAGGGGAAGCTGGGGAAGAGAGGCAAGAGAGAGGAAAGCAATGTAGAGGAGTTCCCAATCTCTTACTGATCTTTCTGATCAACGTTCTTTTCTTTACTTTTGCTGTTGTTGTTGTTGTTGTTATTGTTGTGTTTGCACTTACTCAGCATTTATGTTGTGATTGTTGTTGTTGTTTGTGTGTATTGAATGCTGCCTGCTGTGGCTGCAACTCATTTGTTTGCCATTGTTGTTTACCAAATTGAAGTTCGCCTTTTGTTTGCCAGGTGAAAATGCCTCTAGGCCGCGATTTACACAACAAATTTACATGTTACTCAGTCTCTCTCTCTCTCTCTCTCTCTCTCTCTCTCTCTCTCTTATACACCCAGAGAAAGCATATTTTTCCTTATAATTTAGCTTAAATTTAGTATAAGGTATTCTAAGTGTGAGCATTTTAATTATAAATAATTTAAATAGATATTAAAAACCAAACTTCAAGAAACTTAAGTATGTAAAGTAATAGGCTTTTCATATTAAAATATATTTTAAATTTAATACTTAAAGTTTTAATATAAAATTGTGTAAACATTCAATTCTGCTTATATTTAATATTAATATTAAAACCAAAGTATTTTTTAATTAATTTTAATTTTCATTTGATATTAATAATAATTTTTTTTTTAGTATTTCATATTGTATGAACTGTTACATATTATTACAATATATTCATTATATCTATAAGAGCCTTAACAGAATAAAATAATTTAAGGAATAATATAAAATATAATTATTTGAATTGAATACTGCTAAAATAGACTTTGAGAATTTTTAATATAAATTAGATTTATAGTTGTGGAATTTTAAATTGTAAGGGATTTTTTTTTAATATTGTTTTACGATATTAAATTAAACTATTTTTTTAAATTAAATTTTAAAATGTTTTTTATTTTTATTACCTATTATACCATTGTAGAGAGTGATATTATATTTTTTCTTTGAGTGTACGGTCACGATATTAACAATCTCTTCCTTTTTCTCTCTCTCTCTCTCTCTCTCTCTCTATCTCTGTTGCAGTTGCAGCCACAAATAAGCTCGAACCTCTTGGATGGCACTGAAGCTGCCACAACAACAACAACAACGACGAAGACGACCACACAACAACAGCAGCATGTCAGCGATCAATCGTTGCCCCCGTTGCCCCCGTTGCATGTGGTCGCAGGTGTTGCAGGTGCAGCATCCCCCTCCCCCTCACCATCGCCGATTACACCCTCGCTGATCATACGCAAGGACATTCACAGCTTCAACTTTAGCGACATTGAGGTTAGTGAGCGATCAACGGCAACGCTGCTAACGGAACTCGCACGTCGGAGTCGCAACGGCGAACTGTTGCACGATCTGTCGCAGCGGGCGGTGACAGCGACGCCTCAGCCGCCGACGACGGAACTGGATGACATTTTCATCAGCGTGAAGACAACAAAGAACTATCACGATACGCGATTGGCGCTGATCATCAAGACCTGGTTCCAATTGGCCAGAGATCAGGTGAGTCTAAAGTCTAAAGTCTACCAAGTGTTTGTTTCCCTAGTGCCCCACTTAACCCCACAATGCCAGGCCAATTTGCTTGATTCAACAGCTCGATTAGTTAGCTTAACTTAACTTAACTGAACTGAACTTCACTTAACTTGGCCAATTTGCCGTCTGTTGTGGGCGACAAAAACAAATTCAAATCCCAAAGGTTGTCACAGATTCAGATCAGTTTTATTCCAGCCATTTTAACTTGTTTTTATTTTGTTTTTTTTTTCTAAACTCTTTTTTGTCGGTTTCTTCTCCTCCGTCTTCTTCTTCTTTTTTATTGGGGCTTGGCGCATTTGCATAATGAGTTTTTAAGCTGTTTGAATTGATTTCTGTTTTATTTATTTATTTATTTTTTTTTTGTTGCTCATTTGGCGACTTATGATTTTGTGGCCGTCGCTTAATTGGCCATTAAAATGTCTTCATAAGCCAAATTTTGCGAATATATATGAGCTTAACTCAATAATCTGAACGATTATAATAAAATTGACTTACCCTGTAGTTAATTGAATTCGTTAACAGGGTATAACTGTATGAAGTGAAGGCTGGTGACTTTAAAAGTGTATCTAAAAAGTATTATTAAGTAGCTATCTCAAGGAACTCAGCCATCTGACAAGTAAAAGTTACAAAATTTGGTATGTAGACTCCAAATGAACTAATCTAAAAAATACTATTAGATATTCTCATTAAATCACTTTTATATTTATTTATTTTTATTTCCAAATAGAGGAATATTGAATATAGTAATTTAATCTATTGATTTTTCAGTTCCTTGAGCCAAACTAAAAGATATAGATCCAACTGTCTGTCTATAGGGTATCTGCTAGTCTGCAACTTGAAATTTTTAACTCAACTTACTCGTTTTCTTATTTAACTTGAATTTTTTTTATTTGTAAAACTTTGGTCCAACTTCAGTTTACGATTCATGTGAAAGGACATTTTATGTGTGTGAATCTGTGTGTGTATCTGTGTGAATGAGTAATGGCTATTTTTGTTGTTGTTGCTGTTGTTGCCTCGAGTTTTGTGCCAACTTATGCAAAATCACGCGTCACAAATGTGTTTTGTTATTGTTTACATGGAACTGCAACCAACAAACTGAAAAAGAAAACTAAAAAAAGATGAAAAACACAACATAAATAAATAAATATTATGTGTGTTTTAAGTGTTTGTGTGTGTGTGTGAGAGCATGTTTAATCTATTCAAAATTGTTAAAAAGCCTGACAGGCACGTTTCAGGCCTTTGGCTGTAAAGCTGCAACGGATTGGGGCAGACGTGCAACGCGTTGCAACAAGAGCAGAGGCAGAGAGAGAGAGTGAGAGAGAGAGAGGGTGACAAAAGAGGGGGTAAAGGGAGACAGTTAGAGAGGGAACACATAAGGTAGTTAGGGAATTTTTGATGCCACTTTGAGTTGAAATTTTCACACTGTTCAAGGAGCTGATCAACAGCAACGTGCAACACATGCAACATGCAACACTAGCCTCGAAAGTTTCATTTGCTTGGAGTTGTTGTAGTCAGTCAGCCAATTATTTTGATGCGACTCACAATAACAACAACAACAACAACATCAGCAGCAACAACAATTTGGAGCATAGAAACACTGGCAACAACAAGCTGCCACAAAATGCGTTCAATTTGATTGGTTTGCTGTTGCCGCATTTGAAAACTATTTGCTGCTTTCTCCTCCTGCCCCTTCTCCTTCTTTTCCTCCCTCATTTATTTTTCTGTTGCACATTATAAACGCTTGATTAATGTGCCTCTCCGTTGGTTGCCCATTCCCGGACAGTGCTCCTTAAAAGGCAGCCAACAACCAGTCCATAGACTGGTCAGTGGTCTATATACCCTATCGATAAAGGGTATGCTTATTTTGTAAAAAAGTATATTAAAAATTGTACTTACTGTTTTATACTGATTTAAATTCAGACACAAATTTTAATTTCCTTGTATTGAAAGTATAAATATATATTTTTTTTATACGAAAATTTTGTTATACACGTATGCTTAATATATTATTTTCTTAATTAAGATGGATACATTTTTTTGTTATAACAATATACATAATAAATTTTTTTTCTAAATCCTTTAATTTAAAAGTCAAGTTTTTAGATATATTTTTTAAAATAGGTTTGCAATTGGTTGAATTGAAGAACTAATAATTTGTATGTAATAGTTTTCCATCCATTTTCCACACTTAGTATCTGTTTAATAAGAGACTGTAAAAAATAAAAGAAAAAAAAGATAGTTATAAGTAAATGGTATTATTTATTAGAAATTGAAATATTAAAAAGACAACACATTTTTTTAATCATCTATTTTGAATTTAATTTAAAGTAAGCGTATTCAGTTTCTCATTACTTTGCATTTCATAATTTCAGCATAATTTGTTAGTTTAATCTTGTTTATGGCCATAAGACAATATAACTCCTCGGTGGCAGTGTTGAATAATGTTTCAAGTGGCATTCAAATTATTCATGCCACAAACAAATGAGCATAAATTACTGACAAGAGTTGCCACCGTCGCGACTGTCGCTGAATTTGCAACTGGCGACTTTGATTGAACGCTTTTCTCCCAAAAATGCAACACGCTAAATTGTGCTGCAACTGCGGCAACTGCAACTGCAACTGTTGCAAGCAGCATGCGAATTGTTTGTGCTACTGTTGCAGCCTCGTCTACATTTTCAACTCTGTCTCTCAGTCCGTCAGTAAGTCAGTCTGTCTGTCTGTCCGTCTGTCCGTCTGTCAGTCTGGCAGGTTTGTCAGTCTACGTTTCGTTTGCCATCAGAGATTTGCATGCATAAATTTTTAGAGGTGGTTTTAGCTGCAACTCTCGCTGCGGTTGCCTCTCATTTGTTTTTGGCCAAAAGGACAAAACACACACTTACACACACAAACATGCAGCAAACGCATGTCAAATGTCAGTTGCAAGTTGCCAGTTGGATTGCAGATTTATGCAGATAAATCGATAGACAACACACAGATACAAAGATACATTGACAGCAAGCGATCAGTTGTTGTGGCTGATGTGGATGGTGGATGGTGGATTGTGGATGGTGGATTGTGGGTGGCTAGTTACCTTGATGCTTAGTTAGTTTATTTTTAATGAGCAGTTGTTGCCATCAATAACATTAAATGCTGAATTTTTAACCGGAAAACATTTCAGTTGCTGCTTGTTACTTGTTGTGTGTGATGTGTGTGTGTGTGTGTGTGTGTGGGGTGTGTGTTTCTGGTGGTACACATTTTTATGTGGTCAGCAGAACAACAACAAGCACAGCAGTTGTCGTTAAATTCAGCTGAACAAGCTCTGTGTCTTGGCCTATTTGGGTTTTTACTCATCATGCGTCCGCTTAATTCTTATGAGACCCTGTACTTGAAAAATTTAAAGGGTAAATAAAGGTTGTGACTAGTGACTATAATCATAAGTTCCTTACAGCTTTTAGTACTGGAAAACTAAATTAAATATATATATCATTAAAATAATAGCAAAGATATAATTGCAGAAAAACATAAAAATAATTATTACTAAAAAAAAAAATGTCTTAAAAATGCAAATATTTTCTTAATAGAGTTTTTTAGATCACTTATTTTTGTTGTTTTTTAAATTTAAATTTTTTATTATTTAAAAAAATATAATATTTAAGTCAAATATTCTAGTTTTTAAAAGCCATTTCTTTATTGTTGTATTAATATATGTTTATTTACATAATAAGTACAGGCATTCTCAAAGTTGATTTAGCTCGCCTGTAGACTTTGCTGCTAGTTCTCATTAACTGGGCTTAGTTAACTTGGCAATGACCAGTTGCGTTTAACGAGCGCTTTTCCTCTCTCTTTCTCTCTCTCTCTCTCTCTTCCTCATTCTTCTTGTTCTATCCCTTTTTCTGAGCTTGTCAGCACGTTGTAAGCTGAGTCACAACTTGTGGCAAGTTGACAAGCCGGCTAAGAGCAACAACAGCAACAACAACAACAATCACTACAACTACAACATCTACTCTCGAGTCCAAGTCCAAGTGGAAATTCTATTCCCAGACTGGCTTTGATACGAGTAGACGCATCTGTTTAAACTGTCAGCTGCACATAAATATGGTTAAGCATATGACAGTTGTCATACACACAACTGACAACAACAACAACTCTTTTTCTCTCTCTCTCTCTATGCTCTGCTCTTTCTCCCCTTTTGTTTGTGTGCTTTACGCGGCGTATGCGCAACGAGACGCTGGGCAATTAATGCTCAATTGACAGCACGTCCAAAGTGTGCCGCCAATGCTGTCCCTCTCTCTCTTTCTCTCTCTCTCTCTTTTTCCCTCTCACTTGCTGACCTGTGCTGCAGCTTTTGATTGTGGCCTCTTTTCTTTTGTTGCTTATATTTCGTATTATTTTTTTTGGCGGCCTTTTCAATGCGCTTCAATTCAATTTAATTCGCAATAAATTGAAATTGTTTCCATTGTTGCCCCGCAACGTATAACGACACAATTTTTGGGTTGCAACAACAGCACGTCGCACTCGTCCCCTCTCCTTCTATCTTCTGTGCTCTTCTCTCTGCTCTGCTCGTCTGTCGCCCGCATGCAACTTCCTGCTTAATGTTTCGTCATTTCATATGCTGTTTGACCCAAACAGTGCCTGCAAATAGTCAACGCATCAAGCAATTATTGTCAAGTATGCTCTCAATTACAACAACAGCAAACAGCAAACAACAAACAGCAATATCAACAACATGAGTTGTTTCACTTTAAGTTTACAATTGTATTCAATTACATTGCTAATATGTATCTTTAACTGCAGCTGATGTATCTGTTGTCCTATGTATCTTTAAGATACAACAACTAGTTTCAACTACAGCGCCTTTGATCAAATCTAACTCAATTTCATTTGTTTACCTTGCTAAAATGTATCTCAAACTGCAATGGGCGTATCTTTCAACTTATGTAAGCTAAAGATACATTTTTATTTGCTTAATTCATCAATTTAAAATCAATTTCACTCACTTTCCTTGCTAAATTGTATCTCAAACTTTAACTGTTGTATCTTTTGCCATATGTATCTTTAAGATACAACAGCTTATTCTATCTACAGCCTGTAAATTCTGGCATTCAATCAATTCTAAATCAGTTAATTGATACATTTTGGCTCCTTTGCCAGCGCCTCATTAACGAAAATCTTGAGAGAACAATTTTGACGCCCCGCCCCAAAACATGTCTTTGCCTCGAGGGCACACGCAATGTGGCAACAGCTGGCAAGACAAATGATTGAAGCAGTTTAGGTCAGGGTAGGTGAAGGGAAGCAGAGCTTAGGCTTAACCCCATAATTAAAATGTGAACCTTTTGTGGTTTTTTTTTTTTTTTTTTGAAAGTTGACTTCAAAATAGCCGAACTCCGATTAAGCAAATTGAGACACGCCCTCAATTGGCATATAGTGTGGTTAACAACGAACTAACTGAATCTTAAACTACAGTTTATATGAATTTTCAATAATACTTTTTTATTTTATTTTTGTATTTGTTGACTTTATCATGTATTTACTTTCTTAAGAAATTTTAAACTGCATGTAAGATTAAAAATTCAAATATCTAATAGGTTAACAAAAAATTAAAATCAAAATTTTATTTATAAATAAAAAATTTTAACTTGAATAAAATTTTTAAATTGACATTTGTTGTAAAATGCAAAAAGTGAGTGAGTAATAGGATTTTAAATAAAGGGATTAGCTTACAAAATATAGTTCTTTAATAGCTTAGACTATCTAAATTCCAAATCTATGTTTCAAATTGGTTTCTATTCAATCTCTACAATTTTAATTTGGTCAAATGAAATGTTTGCTTTTCAATTATTCATTCTTTTTTACACTTTCAACTTGCTTCAAATTCAAATGTTTGGCTATCAATTTATTCTTTTGATTTAACTGTCTGGGGCTTCAATTCCCGCTGCCTTAGTTTTCTGCATTTTTTCTTCAAACTTTTATTATGATTTTGTTTCAATTTCATTTTGATTTAAGCCAACTTTCACTTGGCTTTGGCTTTGGCCTGCTGATCAAATTTAGAAAGCCAATGTCCAGAGTGCAGAGTATAGAGTATAGAGAGCCTGTCGCATTGGCACACGCCTCGCCTCATAGATTATGCATTTTTGTGTGCCTTTTTTTTGGTTTTGGCCGAAATGCACAGAAAAATGCAGACAAAGCCAGCTAAAACCGCGGCTCAAATGCTTGTGCCATGTGTAAGGAAAACCACAGCTGCAGTCGCTGCCTCTGTCGCTGCCTCTGCCTCCATCTAAGTCTGACCGCACCCCACGTGCTTTTGCTATTGAATTGAGTGTAGAGTGTGGAGCGGAGTGCAGAAGAAGGCAAGGGGCAGCAGTGGGGAGGGGCTGACTGGTCCTTAAATGCAGCAAAGAGGCCAAAATGCAAAAAAAAAAACATAGTTAAAATGCTGCCTGCAGCTGCAGTTAGAGACGCCATTGAAAATGTTGTGCTTGTTGTTGTTGTTGCTATTGTTGTTACTGTTACTGTTGTTGTTGTTGTTGGTCTAGCCCGGCGACAGTCAGTAAGTTTGTTGGCCAGGCCAGCTGTAGTGTTTTTTTTTTTTGTTGCTATTTTTTTTTTGTGTTTGGGCGCCGAAAACATAACGAATTGTTGTGGCAATCGCTTCGTTCCAATTGAATGCATGCCGCGCCACAAAATGCGATGCCGCCACCTCAACATTTGCAACGTGCAACTTGCAACTCGCAACTCGCAACTCGCCACAAATCTGTATCTGAATCCGAATCCGAATCCGTATCCGAGTATCCGCGTATCCGTAACCAACAACAACAACAACAACAAGCAGCTAAAGCAACAAACTGCAACTACAGCTGCCTTTTCATGATAAATTTGTTTTGCATTTAATGCTGACCCAGGCGAAATATTGTTGGCCAAATTTATAGACTCTCTTTCTCTCTAGCCGTCTGTTACTTGTCCCCCTCTTTCTCTCGCCCTCTCTCGCTCTCTGTATCTGTCATGGAATGCACTTGAATTATTTGTAGCCTTTTTAGTTAAAGCGATTGCTCTTTGCAATTTATCAAGCGGGTATTTGAAAAGTGTTTTAATAAACTGCTTTGCATCGCAGTATGAAATCAGATTTAACACATTTAATGTATTGTTTTCACATTCTGAATTTTTTAATTGCACATTAAAAACAAACTAGTTAATTAATAGGGTTATGTATAATTATAAAAAGCATTAGCTATGTGTATAAATTTAAATTATTTCAAAAGATATCTGTAGTATTGGTTTGAAAAACTCTGGGACATTGTTTTTCAGCTTTTGTAGTTGATAGTTATAAAGTTTTTTGACATAAAAGTTTTTTAATTATTATAGGAACACATAATAAATTTCATAGGGCATCTTTTAGTCTCAAATTGTCATATTCGATGGAATTTTTTAGTTAGTTAATTGGTTATTGTGAAACTTTATTATAGAACTTTTTTTAAGAATTATGTAGACATAAATACTGTTTTACAGGGTGTCTTTTAGTCGATCATTGACAAGCTGTATGATATTCTTGCATCTTGCGTAAGTTGACAGTGATGAAGTGGCTTTGTTTGAAATATTTTCAAAATATTCCAAGTATTTAACAGGGTATCTTCAATTCTATTATCAACAGACAACTTGACATTCTTTGAAATTTGCCATTTGACAGTTATGAAGCTGCTTTGGCCAGCTAATTACAGTGAAATTTGCAGTGCCAATGGCTAAGAGAGTGTAAAAGAGATGGAGAGAGAGAGAGAAAGAACGAAAGGGAAGACAGCAAGAGAAAGAGAGAATGAAAGGGAAGAGGAAGTAACCAGCTTGTTGGCCTGTTTTCAGGGTGGTCAGCAGCTAAACCAATTAACTGGGCCAGTGCATTGGCTAGAATTGTAGGCTATGCTTATTTATGTGGCAGTTGCAACAGCGCGCTCAACTTGCCTCATAAATCTGCAACATGTTGTAATGTTGTTTGTCAACAGTTTTAACAGTCACATAAATTAAATGCTAGTCAAGTGTCGGCACTCGACGCAACTCGGCAACTGCAACTGCAACAAAAGCAGCAGCAGCAGCAGCAACAGCAACAACAACAGCAACAACAATAATAACATGAAGCTGCAACATGGTGTTAACATTTCTCGCCCCGCAGCAGCCCAAAAATGACAGAGCGCGAAAGGGAGAAAGAAAGAAAAGAGGGAGAGAGAGCGGAAAAAATCTCGTAAAAATCCATGAAAATTCAACAGACGACGAAAAGTTTTCAGCTGCAGCAGCAGCAACAGTTGCTGTTGTTGTTGTTGTTGTTGTCGTAGTTGCAGCAGTTGTTGCTGTGGTTGCAGATGTTGTTGTTGTTGTTGTTGCTGTTGTTGCTGTTGTTGTGTGTTATAAAGAACTCGAGTCAAGTCGACTCCAACTACAACAATAACAACAACCACTGCAACTACAACTACAACTACAACTACAACTCGAGCGTTGGCTACGTTGACTTTCTAACTGTTTAAGCGTCGTTTTTACTGCCCTCTCCTTTCCCCCTGCCACCCTATAAAAATGTGCTTGCGGAGCGGGCGTGCTTGTATTGTTGTTGCTGCAACATGGGGCAACAGCAACAACAACAACAGCAACAGTTTGCCATTTCTGGTTGTCGTGTTTGTTGTCAATGCTTTAAAACGATTTTCGCCTGATTTGACACAGGCGAAGAAATAGTTATTAAAGGCAAAACCAATTGAGTTGTTGTGGAAGCCAAAATGTAAGAGAAGAAGACATCGTAAAAGCATAGTAAAAGCAGCAGAAAAGCAGCAGAAAGCAGATGGGACAAGTGTAAAGAGCCAAAGACTTTCAAATAGCCGCAGGAACTGTCATTTGGGCAATTAGGTTTTCAGTTATGTCAGTTAGATAGTTAGTGAAAGAGTGAGATAAAAGACACAGATAGAGGAAGATTGAGGAAGAGCAAAAGAACATGTAGAGTAAGTTGGAACGAAAAAGAAGAGGCCCCTACCGCAGTCAACGATGCATAAAAGAACCAACAGCAAAAGTAAATACAACAAGAATCAAAAACAACAGGAACAGTTATAACTTACCCTAAGATATTATAGACTCTGGTAACCCAACTGTAGACTGCTTTTATTTTGGACATATTCGCAATGCTATATACTCTACAAATTATATAAATTTTCAATTAAACCAAAAATATTTTCTTAACGGCTTTAATAAAATTTGAAAATTATATAAATTTTCAATTAACCCAAAAATATTTTCTTAACGGCTTTAATAAAATTTGAATGCAGATTGAATTAAGAGGCCAAACCATGATCAAAATGACATTCCGCTTGAAAATCGGTTGAGTTTTAACAAAGTTATGGAAGTTTGAAGTTGGTCGAACCTTTGAACTAGCAACTTTACAAGTCAAAAATTTTGTTCGATTTCCCATGATTTTTTACAGAAAAATGAAAAGTGTCAGAATCAAATTTAAACGGTTGTTTTATACTAATTACGGTATAAGGAGTTGATTAAAAGTGAAAACTTGAGATTTAAAATTTTCAATTTTCAAAATATCAAAGGGGGGACCCTTAGCATCGAACCCATGATCTAGAGAAAAATAATTTTTTTTACAAAATTAATTATATTTGAATGCAGAATGCATTAAGAGGCCAAACCATGATCAAAATGACATTCCGCTTGAAAATCGGTTGAGTTTTAACAAAGTTATGGAAGCTTGAAGTTGGTCGAACTTTTGAACTAGCAACTTTACAAGTCAAAATTTTGGTTAGATTTCACATGATTTTTTACAGAAAATTAAAAGGTGTCAAAATCAAATTTAAACGGTTGTTTTATACTAATTACGGTATAAGGAGTTGATTAAAAGTGAAAACTTGAGATTTAAAATTTTCAATTTTCAAAATATCAAAGGGGGGACCCTTAGCATCAAAACCATGATCCAGATGAAAATAATTTTTTTTACAAAATGAATTAAATTTGAATGCGGAATGAATTTAGAGACCAAACCATGATCAAAATGACAATCCGCTTTAAAATCGGTTCACTTTTAATAAAGTTATGGAAGTTTGAAGTTGGCTCAACCTAGCGACTTTTTAAGTCGTACATACAGAAAATATAAATAAATAAATGTCAAGTTGCTTGCTTTTGAAATAACGAATAGTGCTTAACTTAAGAGTAATAATTATTATTATAGGATTAGTTATAGGGTATTTTCTAGTTAAGCTTTCCAAGTTTTTTTTTGCTTCAGTTGTTTCTTAAGTTTTTACCTCAGTTTCTACAGTTTCTTGTCTCGTTTTCTTTTGCTTTTGATGAATTTTTTTTTGTTGGTTGTCAGCTTGTTGTGTGTGGGAATTTTCTTATCTGATTGTCTTGAAATCTTGTAAGAATGGGCGCTTCTTATATGTAGATTAGACTACGCCTCCTAAATAAATGACCAAATTAAATGAAGAAGAAGCAGTTGAAATGAAGAAAACTAGGTCTATAAGTATGTTCCCATGACCTGAACCTAAACGAATTTATAGTATGCAAATCTAAGACTTTCTCTCTCTTTTTGACTTGGTGATTAATCGCATTCTTTGTCTCTTTCTGGCTTTTACAGACCTGGTTCTTCACAGACACCGACGATCATTATTATCAGGAGAAGACAAGTGAGTATTACTGAGTATTTCGGAATATTTCGAAATGTATTTCCAAAAAGGAAATGAAAAATCATAACTTAAAATTTCGCAACGCTGCCCCAAAAAAAAAAAAAAACAAATTGAAAATTGGAAGAAACAGGAGATGGAGATGAAGAAGAAGAAGCTGGAATTGAAGTTAAACTACCTGTCGACCTCTTACCCTTTGTATCTGGGCCTCTATCAATTCTTTTCAGCCCTCTCTACCTTTCTTCCCTCTTTTGATAGCCAGCTTCAATTTGTGCTTCACATCAGCCACAACTTCGACCCGACCACGCCCATTTGAACGCCTAATCTTGGCCACTGTCTGAGCACAAAACCGATTAAAGTTTATATAAGTTGTGTGTGTGTGTGTGTGTGTGTGTGTGTGTGGAGTGTGTGTATTTACCTGCTGTTGCTCACCCGCATTTTAATTGAATTGCAGCCTTTTCTTTTCTTTTCTTTTTATTTATACTTCGATTTTTGCGTGCCTCCTCGCGTTGCAGCTGCAAGACTTTTAATTAAAAAAAAAAATACTCAATATTGAAGCGCACGGAAAAAAGTTCAAATTTCAATTTAAGTTTAACGAAAATTTGTATTTCATTTTTGCATAAACTCGCTTCGAGACCTTGCTCTTGGGATCCCTCTCTGTCTATCTCTCTTTCTTTTAGGGTCTCAAGTTTCGTGGCATTTTTGGTTGCTGCCACATGAGGCAGGCATTTTGATTAGGCTGGACCAAAAAGGATTTCTTCATCTTCTTTAGCTTCAAACACGCATACAACATTTTTGAGTTATGTGCGAGTTGTTGTCGTTGTTGTTGTTGTTGTCTGCGCTGCAACACAAAAGGATAATACAACAACAAGAAGAACAACAACAATCTTAAGTCTGTCTCCCTTTACACACTCCTCTCTTCCCCTCCCTCCCTCCCTCATGTTTCTTTGTGTGTTTGCTTTAAATATTTCAACAATTTTCATCCAATTAAGGCGCACAAGTTTTTGCTCTGCTTTTTATTTCAACACTCCCTCCCCTTGTTGCCCTCCCTCTCTTCCTTCCATTGGCGCTCTTCTATCTTTATCGGCGGCGTCTGTCAAACGAGATACAAAACGTATCCGCTGGATATGAGCGGCATTCTTGGCTAACAAGCTACTGTTTTTGGCCCTGATATGAGCTGGCTTCGTTTTGGCCTTTTAGTTAATTAACATAGAAGTGGTCGAGCTTCCCTCCTCCCTTTCACCTCCTCTTCTTCGTCCTCTGCTCCTTTTTCTGCACTACATATCCCTTTGAGTTGCTTGTTGACGCGTTGTTATTTTGCTTAATTACCAATCTTTATCAAATTCTCTTCCCTTCTACACTCTTCTCTTCCCCAGAGGGCCATCTTATAAACACAAAATGCTCACAGGGCCATTTTCGCAAGGCTCTGTGCTGCAAAATGTCCGCAGAGCTGGATATCTTCCTGGAAAGCGGCAAAAAGTGAGTAAAATTGTCAACAAAATATCTCTTAATATTTTATAATATTTATAAAAATTTTAATTTAAAAAAAATACTATAATATTAAAGAAAAAGGTTCGAGAAGTGAAGCCTGAACTTCGTTAGATTCTTCTGTGTTCAGTACTTTGCTTTAAAATTGAATTTATCTTATTATAATAATATTTTGGTGGGAATCGAGCTCAGTTGTGAAACTAAAAAGTTTTATAGGTCACAAGTCAGGATATATTCTTAAAATTAATGTTAAATTTTAAAATTTGTAAATTTAATTTTTTCTTTGCTTCTTCTAGTTCAACAACTAATTTCATATTTTGTTTTCAAATCTGAAATTGTGGTTAAATAATTTAATGATTCATTAAATATATTAAATATTATCTTAATTAAAGTAATTAAGCCTCAATTGTTAGGTATTTTCAATATAAAATATTTGCCTCAAAGTCGCCGCATTTTCAACTTTAATAAACATTTTGAATTTCACAATTTATAGCAACATTATGTGGCTAAAATGTGGTTGTTGTTGCTGTTATATTTGCTCAGATTTTAATGGTCAAATTCTTGGCACAGCTCGAGTTTACAGTGTCCAGTGCAATGACTTTCCATTGCTGTCGCTGTGGATGTTGTCGATGTTGCTGCTGCTGCTGTTGTAATTGTAGACTTTAATGCTTTTAATAAGCAACTGCTGGGAGCAACAGCAACATGCCACAACTCCCATTTCCATTTCCATTTCCATCCCCAACTGCAGTTCATCTTGTGGTGCAGCTATCCATCTTTGTGCCTCACAGCTCAGTGGCAAGGCAAACACCCAGTTTGGACTTCGGTTGCAGCTGCCACATGCGTTCTAATTTGCGCAATTAAGACGCTGTGGCAACATAGCAACTTCTCTGCCTCTTGTTGTTGTTGTTGCTGTTGTTGTTGTTGTTGTTGTGGCAGCCACTCAAAACTTGTCCGGCAAACCGCAAGTAGCAGAAAAAGTAGAAAAAAGAGTGCAAGTTGAAGCTGAAAAGACACTTCAACTGCAACTGCAACATCAACAGCAGCAGCAACAGCAACAGCAACAGCAGCAGCAACTAGCGCCCAAAGGAGCAGAGCCTACAAATTCTTGAGCTTGTTTGTAATTACACTAGCAGCAACAACAACAACAACAGCAGCAGCAACAAAAGCAGCAACAACAACCAGAGCAGCAGCAAATTGTTGTGTTGCAAGTTGCGAATATCTAGAACAACTCGGACATGCTGCCACTTTAGATGATGTGGCAGAGGATGTTGCTGTTGTTGTTGCTGTTGGTGTTGCTGCTATTGTTGTTGTTGGCCCGTTTTGGCTTAGAACTTGAAACTGTCATTATGAAAGCACTGAGCATGCAATCAATACAAAAACAACAATAACAACAACAACAGCAGCAGCAGCACCAACAAATTGCAGGCAGGCAGGCAGGCAGGCAGCAACATGTTGCTGTTGTTGCGGCTGCAAGTCCATAAAAAATAAAACAAAATAAATGGCAGCAGCAAGCTAAATGTGCAGTTATGATCAAGATGAGGCGACTGCCGTCTGTTGTTGCTTTTGTTGTTGTGGTTGCTGCTGCCGCCTGTTGTTGCAAGCAGCTACAAAATGGTATCAGGTGGCACAGCCAGTTTCCTGTTCCCTGCTGTCCTGATTGGCAACGCTTAAATTTTTGCGCATAAGTGCAACAACAACAGCAGCAACAGCAACAACAACAATTCCTGGCAAAAATATGGAAAGAGGTTAATTAACGTGCACTGAAACTGGCAATTATGGCGCTCACTGTAGTTGTTGTTGTTGCTGCTGCTGTGCATTTATTGCCCCTTGATACGCAGCAACTGCAGCAGCAACATGTTGCTGCTGGGAAAAATGAACTCACATCAGCGGGATGTCCGTTCTATTAAATGCAAATCAAGTTTATATCGCACTCGAAAATGCTTTATTTTTTCTTCTTCCCTTCTCTGTTTCTTCTCCTTCTTCTTTTGCTACATTTTTAATTACATTTCCATAAATTATTGCTGCATTTGTGCACCACTGTGCGACGTCGACGTCGACGGGCAACGCCTTTTGGCTTTGGCTTGGCTAATTGCAGTTGTTGCAGTTGAGTGTCTATTATAAAACCGAACAATTAGTGCAATTTAATTAAAAAATTACAACAATAATAATAGCAACAACAACAACAAAAGCAGCTTGTAATACTATTGTAGCTGTAGCAACAGCAACAACAGCAGCAGCAACAGCAATAACAATTGCAAGTCATAAAGCCAACTGTTGACTAGAGTCGACCTGGCACGTCAATCAGTCAGCTCTACTTCAATCCCTCATTTCCCCCTTCTTCCCCCTCTTCCCCTCTCTTCTCCCCTTCACTCGCTTAATGCATGACGTCGCCAGCATCAGTCTCAGCGCCAACAGCAACAGCAACAACAACAGCAGCAACACAAGCAACAATCATCAATTAGAAGTTGTAGGGAAATTCAACTGCCAGGCATTTTCTATGCCACACGGAGGCGCCTCCAAGTGTCGGCTGCTATTAGACTAAGCCCAGTCTTAACCTCTCTCCTCTCTCCCCTGCTAACCCTCGTGTTGCCCTCCCTCTGTGCGACATTTTGTTTTATAAATTAGTTTTTGTATTCCACTTTAAATTCCACGCTTTGAAATTATTTTCTTGTTTCACTTTTTCAACATTTCTGATTTTGTGGCAAGCGTAGCATTATTTTTTTATGATAAATCTAAACCGTTAAATAAGGTCTGATATTCATAAGTTTTATTTAAAAATCATAAAAATAAGGTTTTTTTTAAGCAGGTTTAATTTTTATAAATAAAATAATAAATACTTAAATTATATTTTAATTAGAGAAAATAAATACAACTTTTTTATAAATTGATAAAAATCAATAAATATTTCTTATATCAACATTTTTGTTGTTTGTGAGATATGTATCTCAAAGTCATTCACAACATGGAAATTTTAAAATTGTTGTTATCATCCCGTAGAAGTTTGAAAAAAATTGAAATTCTGTAATTTAATTTACGGAAAAATTATTTTTTCTTGTGGCTAAAATTAGTTAAACTAAATTTAAAACTCACTTGACTGAATATTGAAAATTTAATAAATAATTTATGTTTTAAAATTTACATTAAAAATGTAAGAGTATTAAATGTTTAGCGTGACGTAGATAAATTGTAATTCTTGTTATATCTCGATTTATTTGTTTCAAGTTCTAATTTATTTCTCGACTTGGACTGTGTGTTTATTGTAGTTTTGTGTGTGTGTTTGTTGTCTTGGGTGTGTTTTTGGATTTTCGCCTGTCGTGCTGTGTTGTGTGTTGTTGTGTGCCACACCTAACAAGCGAACTAACCAAATAGCGAACTTGTGCTTTGTATCTTTTTATCTTTGTATCTCATAAATACAGTGCGAGTCGATGTCATGACGCATAAGTACACTGTGTGTGTGTTTATTTTTGATATTGTGGCACGTTTCGTAATCAACATTTATTGACGTTATAACGGCACATACATATCATTTTTTTTTGCCCACCTCTTTGCCACATTCTTCCCACATTTTGCTCCTTTTTATGTAGTTTTTTTTTTTTTTTTTTTTGGAGATCTCTTCGTGTAATTACAACACGTAATATGCGTAATATTCACGGCATCAACTGAACGTAAGAAAGAAAGCGAGTCTTCGAAGTAAACAGGATTCACATCATGTGGAACAACAGCAACAACAATGAGTAGTTGTTGTTGTTACCTGATGATGTTGTTACATATGCTTAATGATGTTGTTGATTTTCTTTTCTTATTATTATTATCATTATTTTTTATTTTGGCATCAAACTGTTGCATGTTGGGTGGGTGATGCTGTTGTTGCAGTGTATGTTGCCGCTGTGAAAGTGCGTGGGAATTTGTTGCACATTACTTGTAATTCGCTCCCCATCAATATTATTTCCCAGGCGTGTCGCTTTTGCCCCCTTTTGATAGCAGCTAATGCCACATTGAGATGCATCAAGGGAAAAGGGAGTGTGAGAGTGAGAGAGGGAAGAGGGGGGAGGTTTTGATATTTTCCAGCGTCAAGCATATTATGCACAACGCCAACAACAACAACGACAAATCCATCTAAGGCTGAGAGCTGTGACAATTTTAATTGCAGTTGTTGTTGCTGTTGCTGTTGCAGTTGCTGTTGCTGTTGCTGTTGTTGTGGTTGCAGCATTGCTTTTCTTTTGCGGCTAGGAAAACCTCATAAGCAATTGTCGCATACATGTGTCTATGTGTGTGTGTGTGTGTGTGAAAAACCAGATGTTGTCGCTGTCTTTGTGTGAGAAAATTTTCTTTGAGACGGGGGCATGCAACATGTCGTCGTGTGAAGCGGCAGCAACAGTTGTTTAAGTATGTGTATGTGTCTGTTGCACTTAGTAGTTTAGGGGAAAGTCTGTGGCACACACACACACAAGCACACACACACACAGACAACAACTTGCAACGCATCAATTTCATTTATTTGCCACTTGTGGCATCAACAACAACAACAACAACAACAACGACAACAACAGCCACAGAACTGCGCATAATGTCAATTATTCAATTGAATGCAATGCTGAGTGGCAGTGGCAGTGGCAAGTAGCGAGGAGGAGGGGTGGGGGCAGGCAGAAAAATACTGTCGCAATCTTTCAGTCAGAATTACGTACTTTTTTTTTTTATTAATTTTTTTTAGTTGTCGCTTGAAGCGGAAACGCACAATTGGAGATAGTTTTGGAATGGAGCATATGCAGATGAAGTTGTGGCAAGTTGCAAGTTGCAAGTAGCGCTGCTAGCAACATCCGGCGGAAAGCAGTCGCTGTTGCAGCTTGCCACAAATCGCTTGTTCTACATCTCAATTAAAGTCGCCCACGACAACAACAACGACAACAATTGGCGTCAATTTGACATTCGTGTATCTACAAGATACATTTGCACTTGCTGCTGCTTGTAGCTACAATTGTTGTAGTTGCTGTAGTTGCTGTTGTTGCTGTTGCTATTGTTGTTGCCTGACAAATGCGTTTCAATTGTCGCCGCTGTTGCAATTGTTCAGTGAGCGTGTCAAAGCAAAATGCGCTTTTGTATCTCAAAGATACGTGCAAAGGCAACAGACACAGCGGGCGATCGAAATGCTCATAAATCTCTGACTCATGCAGTTGCAACTGCAACTCCTGTTGTTGTTGTTGTTGTTGTTAATGAGCTGATGTTGTTGTTTGTTGTGGTTGATTTCAGTGCCAGCTTAATGTAAATATCTTGTTTGGCACATTGATTTTGTATCTGTATCTGCCAGATACATGCCATTTCAGCTCTTTTTTACCCAGCTGACAGCTGACTTATTGCTAATTGCTAAAGCAGCAACAACAACAACAACAACAACATTTCGATTTGTGAAATGAAAACAAAATCAGTTCGTCATCCTGATTTTTTTATTCTCTCGTGTTTTTTTGTTGTTGCCACTTGGCGATCGCTTATCTGGCTGCCTGTCAAAATACTTTTAACGCTGACTGTTCCACACACACTGTCTGTTTGTTCGCTTTTTGAGTCTTGATGCGAAATCTATTAAGATTGCCCTGCATTTGCCTCCTTTCGACTTTGACTTCCACTTCGACTTCGACTTCGAGTTTAACTCAACTTCGAAAAGTGCCCCGTCAATCATTTTTTATTGCGACGTCAGACATAAAAACTCATTTCGCCTGCAGTCCAGTTAAAAGACGCCAACGCCCAGGCAACAGCTGCTGATGTTGCTGCTGGCCTCAAATCTGCCCACATCAGCAACAGCAGCAACAACAGCCTCTAGAGTAATTGGAAAACTGCCATGAAAATAAACTAAACTAGCGGCAAAGGCTGCAGGCAAGCGAGCCCGACTGTTACAGACTCTGTAGATATTTTTTAAAAACCCAAATTAAAAATTAAATTAAAAATACAAAATTTATGCAAATATTATTTGAAATAACTTTTTTATTCTGCAATGGAACTCAAATGGAATTGGAATACTATGCCATCAAAATGAACTGAGCTTTTCATTACCATATTGAAATTACCGATTTTGAAATTGAAATCCGAATCTTTAAAAATAGTCCTTTTCACAATTCTTAAATAATGCTTTAACAGCCAAAAGTTCTAAAAAAAACAAGAAAAAAATCTTATTTGTAAAATGATTTCATTTCAGGAATCACATATAATGATTATTTTCACATATTATGATTATACAAGAAAAAACAAAAAAAATTAAATCATGATTTTAAAAGTGTCGATTTTTCCGGATTTTTATTATTGTAATTATTTATTATATTTGAGTAAAAAAATCGGACTCATTATATAATCATTTTATCATTATCATAATGGAAAAAAAGTCGCATATAATAATTTTTAAACATTTTGTTTCGTTGATCAAAGTAAAAATTATCAAATAACAATTACAATTAGTTCTCATAATATAACTTAAATTTTATGTTTGTACATTTGGTATATTTATCTATTTAAGAATTTCGCACCTAACAAACTTAAAGGACCCTTTGCATTAGTCAGTACAGAGTCTAAAAAAATAAAGTTTTGCACTCGTTTTTGGCGTCTCGTTTTTCGCGGCCAAATGTCCAAACACACACACACACACAGGCACACATATATATACACACACACTGTCTAGAAATGCGATGCAAGATAAACAGCAAAGCCCAAAAAAAGAAAAATAAAAATTATGAAAAATATAACAAACAAACAAACAAACAAAACTGGGCAACATTTGAGCTGCGCCACCAACGTAGCAATGCTGCAACTTGACCATGTTGCTGCCACAGCAACAACAACAACTGCAGCTGCAGCTGTGATCCCCAAGTCAGATCGATCGAACGATAGAGCAACTAAAAGTTGTGCCTCTAACCAAAATGAAAACATTTCCATTTTCATAAATGCCAAAATGGGGGGAAAAACAAGAACGCGTTAATTAAGCGACAGCGCACATAAAATGTCAGCTAGATTTCAATTTGGTAAAAATCCACAGGGAGAAGAGACAGAGACAGCGAGAGAGAGGGGGAGAGAGGGAGAGAGAGAGAGGGAGCACGCATAATTAAGCGATATTAAAAGCGCATTTTTATGCGACACGAAGCGGCAAAAGAGGCAACAACAACGACAACAACAACTTGGCTGCCGTTTCGCACAAGTATCGCATGTGTCAGCCACAGCAATAATAGCAACAACAACAGCAACAACAGCAACAACAGCAACAACAACAACAACAACGGCAGCAACATGCAATTTATGAATGCCACAACTGCGATTAGCTGCAACTCTGACTGTGAATATGGCTAGAAAAGACTCTTACCTCCTAACAATCTGCTTGCCCCCTGCCCCTGCCTCGCTTCCTACCCCTCTCCCCGTCCCCCTCTCTCAGTCTTTCTGCTGCTTAACGCCCATTTAAAGCTTATGCAATAAAAATAATATTAAATTACGGTCAGCAGACGCCAGGCAAACGTTTCGATATTATTGAATAGTTTGTTAGGGGCACTCAACTCAATACTCAATAGAGACAGCAACAGGGAGGCAGAGAGAGCGACAGAGAGAGGCAGAGTGGTACAGAGAAAGAGACTTAGCAAATGATAGAGCAACAACTTAGCAGATAACTGTCTTCAGTTGTTGCTCAAACTGTTGAGATACGTTTTCAGCGCCTTAACTTAGATATTTAATTGCACAGCGAGATAGATTCTTCAGATATGTGTAGAACTGTAGAATAGCGGCGTGAGATACTTGACAAGAGGTGCAAAGTATTTAATGAGAAAGAAAGTCAATAGATTGTCGTAAAATCAACATTGAGACAAAGTTAGTAAGCTTAAAAATACTTAAGCATCTGTTGACAATGATATTTTTAAGATTTGTTATTCAATATTTCTATAAAAGAAATTAAATCTAAATTTCAAATGATTTTAAAGCTATTTCTAGTAGTAGCTGTATTAAACTTGAGACTGTTGAACTTTAGTATACTAATATACATTCTATGAAGATTCAGATTATGTATGATTTTATTTACCTATTCTTGAGACTTTAATTATTTTATTTAAATATATTTTATATTTCATATTTTTTATTTATCTAATTTTTATATTTATTTTATGGCTTTGGCAATGCTTTCTTAGTATTTATGGTACTTCTCTCTAATCTACAACTCAAGCAGTTAATACATTAGCCTAAAACTACAATTGCTTATCTCTTAGATACTTAAGTATCTAAACTGTAGTTTGGTAGTGTTGGCTTAGCTTCTATTCTAATTAAATTCTATTACGAGCTAAGTTTCCTGTTGCAGTTTATCAATGTAGTAATAGATCTAGTCGAGAGTATCTATAAGATACTACGTTTGGGACTGCTTAACTTTATGAGCTAGTTGTGGTTCCCCTTGCTCAATGTCAGGGATAGAGAGTAAGGGGAAATTGAGAAGGGGAGACTGGGAAAGAGAGGGGAACCCGTTCGATAGCCTCGACTGCATTTTAATGGCATCATTAGGCCCTGCCGTTGGCCATTGGCTACCGGATATGGTTGATCGTTTGTCACTGCGACTAATCCAAGCAGCAGCTGCACAGACCGAGAGAGATAGCCAGAGTAAGAGGGGGAGAAGCGACCGCTCTCTTTGCCCCTCTTACTCTCCTGGTAATTACTATTTAAATGAGTGCATTTTTTATGCATCTTTTTTTTTTTAAGAGTTTATTGCTGTAAACGAAACGATTTTGTAAGTGCCAACAACTTTGAATAAAATGGGGGGAAAATGCAGAGACTTAATCATTGTAAACGGAATTGCGAACTCCATAAATGGCGTCATTGGCATCGGGCAGTTTGCATACCTTGCCCGAGGGTCGATTCAAGCGTTGCTTTATCACATCCAGATCCAGATTATTCACTCGCACCATCAAAGTTGGTTCCCTTTCGTTGGTGCGATACACAAAAGTTTTGTGGCAATTGTCCTGTAGAATTGGTGGCAGATTCTTGGCCGTGGCATCCGGCATTGGGCCCACATTCAATGGGCCAACATCGACGCCAATGCGCGTGTTGCCACAGGAGATGCAACGTATGCCAGAGTTGACAAATCCTGCGGCACGTGGACACGTATCCTTGTCCTCGATCTTGGCCAATCGATTCTCGATATCCTCAAAGTGATCGCGTATGTATTTCTTAAGAGCCGGCATATGAACCTTGTCCAGTTTGCTGTCCAGCATATCCTGCAACTCTTCCATGGTGCCAATAAACGTGAGATTATATTCCTTGACCAATTCCCTTAGGTTCTCAATCTCAATGACACACTGCTTGACAAGTTCAAGGCGTTCAAACAGTGCCTCCGTCTTTTTTAGGAAATTCTTCAATGTCTCGTAGAATGCATTGAGTCCCTTTTGAATGTCCTCGATCTGATCCATCATGGGCGAGGCTATACGCCTCAATAGTTTCTTCATAAAGTCCATATTCTGCAGCAGACTACAGGCAATCTTATTGTCCTCATCACACACGGTGCACAGATCCTCACAGGGTGATGCGTATTCCTCCCAGATCTGTTTCTGATACTTTTTGCTGTTGACCTTGTTGCAAGCACGTATCTGCTGGAAATGTGCATCCAATTTACATTCCAGGCAGGCAATACGTTTCTCCATTGCCTCCACTTTTTCCAGTTCACTGGAAATTGGTTTAATGGTCTCCACACCAAAGGGTAATGGAGAGATCTTTGATCGTTCCAACAAACGCTCCAAACACTTGCCCTCAAATCCTCCAATGGTGACCAGATCCTTGCCACAATCCAGTTTCTTCATCAAGACATTCAACAGACTGTGCAACACGGCAACATTCACATTATTCAACTCCGGTCCACCGAGTGCAATCCGTGCTAATTCCTCCAGAGTTAATTCCATCTTGACAAATCAAATCTTTTCAATTAAATGCAATATTTTAATAATAAATAATATTTTTATTTAAAGATTCAATTGTAACTGTCGTCTTTTGAAGTCGAATTTGTGTTGTAAACTAAACAATTCTGTTTTATATTTTCGTATTTTTCAGATGGTTCTGTCACTTTGATGATGACAACTATGTCAATGTGCCACGCCTTGTAAAACTGCTGGACGAGTACAGTCCCACTGTGGATTGGTATCTGGGCAAGCCGAGCATTTCATCGCCACTCGAGATTCACTTGGACAATGTAAGTATTATTTAGAGAGGGTATTATAAAATCTAAAAAATATATATGCACTTTATTTTTGAAATAAATTTATTAAGAAATCAGTTTCAGGGTTTATTTAGATTAGGGAACGGAAAATAGAACTTATTTTTTTTTTAATATAAATTTTCAAATGATGATTTTACTGGTTTATTTTTCTATATTTTTATTGTGAAAATAAAAAATAAATTTTTTTTTTTTGATAATAATTTGTGTTACACAAATTTTGGTTTTTCTGGAAATAATTCTTTTTAACAGTATTCTATATGTTCTGACCAAACTTTATGAATATCGAGCCAACAAAAATTAAATTTTTGCATGAAAAACATTTTTGTTTTTACGATAATTTCACTAAATCTAAAAAATAATAAAACTGGTGCTAGACATTAAAAAAACTGCCATAAATAACATTTTTTATCGGCACTAGTCAGTCTAGGGTATGAAATCTTTGGTCTGTCAAAGATAAATTTTCTTTCCTGTATTTATGATTTTTTTTTGGTTTTTTTTTTTTGCATATTTTCCAATACTGGTAATTACATGCAGTTGGACGCTGCGATCGCCTTTCTCCTTGTGGATTCGCTGTTGCATTGCATTATTTATGCGCCTGGTCTGGGCCATTTGTCTATGCCGCCATTTGGCTTCCAGCTGCCAGCGTAGGCTATCATTAATAACCGATATGATCTGGCTCAGACGAGAGACTCTATAGAGACTCTATAGAGTCTGTATCTGCTCTGTCTTTTTTCGCTTCGACTCTCTGAACTCGTTCCCAATTCCAATCGGGCTGCTGTTGAGGCATTTGAAATATTGCCAGCTGATCCCGTAATGAATGTGCATGCAACAGTTTTGTCGGCTTTGCTTGCTGACTCTTGGGGCATGCCACACAGTGTTGCCAGTCGCCGTTGCAGTCGCAACACTCGTAGCGAATCAGTTCGTCTGATCCCTAATTGAAAGTCCAAACTTAACGCTTCATTAAGTCAAGCCAAAATCAAAACAAAAAAAAAAAAAAAAAAAAACAAGTTCTCCTTTGGGTTGGGTTCGTTGTGGTTTAAAATTGGGTTTTTGGGTTTCAAGTTTCCCCCAACGCACATGTCCATTTACATGGTCAATTAATCAAGAGTTTCTTAAATTTTTTTTGCTTGCCAAAGTTGATTTTAGTTTGGGTCTTATACTTTGCCAGTTCTTCCGTTAACCTGATTCCTTGCTGTTCTCTCCTTTTTGCAGAAGAATGCGACGACGAACAAGAAGATAACCTTCTGGTTTGCCACAGGCGGCGCTGGTTTCTGCCTCAGTCGTGCTCTGACCCTCAAGATGCTGCCCATAGCAGGTGGTGGCAAGTTTATTAGCATCGGCGACAAGATACGCTTTCCGGATGATGTCACAATGGGTTTTATCATAGGTGAGTGCCCAACTCCTATCAAAAGATACTTTTGCATCCTCAACTAACTCTTTAACTCTCTTCTCTTTTTGCTCTTTTCTTTTGCAGAGCATTTGTTGAAGGTGCCACTCACAGTTGTCGACAATTTCCATTCACATTTGGAGCCTATGGAACTCATACGCTCCGAGACCTTCCAGGATCAAGTGTCCTTCAGCTATGCGCACATGAAGAATCAATGGAATGTTATCAAAGTGTCTGGTTTTGATCTTCAGACCGATCCCAAGAGATTCTATTCACTGCACTGTCGTCTCTTTCCCTACTTCAGCTTCTGCCCGCCCTTATAAAATAAAGCTAGGGTATTTGGGGTGTTTTGGCTGTTGCAGGCGTACGCGGTTCTGAACCAAATTTGGCAAACGTCGAAATAAAAGGGACATAAAAAAACCAATAAGGAAAAAACAAATCTCACCACTGTGATTTAAGAATTAAGTAATCGGTAAAAACAAATGTTAAAATTTAAGCAATTGGTTCTTTTGTATATAATAACTATATAATAGAATTTCAACTCAAACGTTGTGCTTCCTAGAGATTTAAACACTGATAGATAGTTCTCTTCATGCCTTCCAAATACCATCGAAGATTATACTATAAATATTATTGCTTAAGGATATTTGCAATTCCAATATTTTCAACACTCTCCAAGTGCTTCCTTTTTATAGATTTACACACAAAGAGACACACTCTTCCATTGAAGCTAAGCCTTAGTTAAATTAATGGTCTAGTCTATGTTTAAGTTGCAGTTTTAATTAATTAACAATGATATCAATATCATATATAAAACTAAACTGTGTGTATATAATAATATGTATTAATAAATATGCTCTATATTTATATGTATTTTAACTGTAATTTTAGCTTGTAGTTAAATGCTAAACAATGTTTAAAAAATTTTTGTTAACTTTTAATTTGCTTGAATAAAAATCATACAAAAATAAAACAAGCTCGCTGAGTTATGCAAATTTATTGAAAATGTTCAGCTTATTAACATTGCTGTTAAGCTTTACATTGATTGCATTTGAGAGGGATTGACACTGTTAAAGCTGTCAACTGTTAAACTAAACATTGATCTACTTACATTTTAGTCTTGTTAACAGTTGAACGATGTTGCCAACTTCTGAGCAGCGAAAATTTCAGTTTTCAGTGGAAAGATAATCTGAAATAAAAATATTTCGAAAAATGTACTAATTTTTTTTTATTCACTTTTATTAATATGCAATTTTTTTCGAAACTCATCAAACATATTGAGCTTAAGCAATTTTTCTGAGGCTTAACAATTAGTTTATTCAGAATTTTAAGTGTTCAAAATAATGGATATATATTTATTTCTAGTTTTGCTTGGGAAAAATAAGCGAACTCATGAAAAAAAGTTAAAACTCCCGATTGGATTTATGTAAATGATTTCTAGGGAAATGTGTACTCTCACAACACCGCTGTTAAAGCTCTGTGTGCGTATTTAACATTCTTGTAATTGCTTACTACAACATTTCACTGTTATTGCTGCTAATTACTATAGCTGTTAGCTTTTGCTTGTTAACAGCGCTGTTAGGTGTTTTTCATTGCAATTTTGCGTTGAATTCAACTCTTTGGCTTATCGTGTCTGTAGTGGTGGTTGTTGTTGTTGTTGCTGTGAGCTTATCGCTTAAAATTCTGTGTACTTGTTGTTGTTGCTGTTGCATTTTGCATTTTCGTTAACAAAAATACGTTGTTAATTAACGCTAAAAGCCATGTTAAGGCCGCTAAAGCGTTAACTTTTAACGATATGGATCAGAGAAGTCGCCACAGGCAGTGGCAGACAGTGAGAGAGAGAGAGAGACAGTTGGACAGTTGGACAGACATTGACATGTCCACGTCCATGTCCTGTGCAGTCAAAGTCACACACAGGAAGGCGCACAGACACAACAAAACACACAAAACAACACAATACACACACACACACAACTGTAGAGGGTGCCTTTTTGCCTCACGACGATGTTGCCAATGACATGTTGTGAATTTTTATAAAAGACTCACTCGAGTCTCACTGCACTCTTCATTCTTCTCTCTCCTTCTCTCTCTCTCTATCTTTATCTGTGTCTCCCTCTCTCTGTTTTAGCTGATATGTTAAACAGTTCTGGGCAATTATTTTTTGCTTCCTTTCGTTTAGTCGCTTTTATGCAGATAATCAGTTTTTAGTCCATGTCGTTGCACAGTTGGAAGCGCGCTTTTGGGCTTTAATCAATGAATATAAGGCCAAGGCTTAGGCTGTTGGCCAGCTTCAAGTTGTGCTCTGTTCTCAACTCTGGCTGCAATTTTTGTGTCTTGTTCATTTTAATTGCAAGTGAAATCCTTGTCAGCGTTGTCCTGTCCGCCTTTCAGTCTGTCTGTCTGTCTGTCCGTCTGTCTGTCTGTCCGTCTGTCCGTCTGTCTGTCTATCCACGTCACAGCATCGTTGATAATGAATTAATTATCATATATTAAAAGTCAAAGTTAAAGCTGCCTTCGTCGTCGTCATCGTATATAGAGATTATCTGTTCACTTGGGCACGCCTTTGCATATTTTATGTATTTTTTTCTCCTCTCGTTTCTTATTTATTTTTTTGGTATGTAATGAACTCCAGGGTCAGACTTGAGATAAACATTTTGGGGCTTTTCTGGCGCACGCAGTTCGATTTCGATTTTCCAGTCATTCATCATGTTAAAAACCACAAAAATCTCAGTTAAACTTAGACACACACAAAAAAGAGGCATAAAAAAAACCAGTGGCAAACACACACACGCACACACAAAAGATACATTTTTCATTGTAGCGCCGCCTACGTAACGAATTATAAAAAAGTATCTCAGCTTGGGTTGATTTAATTTGCGGCTTGGCTGCTAGCAAACGATTCATTAGATACAAACGTAGCTCAGCCGCAATTTATATTTATGTAAAATCATAATTTTAATTGAATTTTTCAGCTTTGACGAGCGCTCCCAACACACAAAAGATACAAATGTATCTGGCAAGTAGTATTTTTTAGGCCAGGCAACTTCATTTATATGTAGAGCAGGCAACGAGGCGCAAATTACACGAGCGAACGAACAAGGCTCAAAGATGGCATGATAATAAAGGAAGCAGGAGATGAAGTTGGAGTTGGAGGAGGCAAAGTATCTTGTGGATGCAAGCGGCTCGTCAATGCGTGCCCAAAGTATCTGTAAGATGTTTATCTGGGCAACGTTGTCAACCAATTTTGGATGCCAGCGAAATGCCAAAGCCCCAAAAATGGCCAGGCAAATAACTGCTTGCCCCATCGTTCGTCCGTCAGTCAGTCAGTTAGTCATTCGTTGCATGCAGCAAGCCATAAATTAGTGCAACAGCAGCAACAAGTCAAGGCAGCAACAGCAACAGCAGCAACTGTTGCAGCCAGAGCAGCAACAACACCCAAAGCGTTGCAAGTTCAACAGAATTTATGTGGTGCACAGCCCAGCGATCGAGTGGCAGCCTCAAGTTGCTGCCACACAGCAGGTGCAGCTAGCAAGAGGAAGAGCAACAGCAACAGCAGCAGCAACAACAACAGTAACAACAACAGCAACATTGCTGGCTTTCTTGTCTATAATTGCAAAATGAACTCGATGCTGCAGGGATCATAACTTAAAGTCAAACCAGCGAGCAGTTTATGAGGCAAGCATACTAAATTATGTTTACCTCCCTGTTGCAAGCGATTCCTGTTGCTGTTGCAGCTGCAGCTGCAAGCTATTAGTTGCAACTTCCTTAGTCAAATCAGTTTGAATATCTGCTGTTGCATCGTCTACCGTTTGTGCCCGCTCAACTTACAACTTGATTAGTAGGACATGTGCCACCGCCTTTACAAATTTACGCCGAATTTGCCACATGAACGTGCCACTAAAAAATCTGTATAACCAAGTCATAAAAGCAACAGTTGAACAAACTCGACTGTGAGAGTCCCTATTTAATTTTTTTTGTTTATTTATGCACGACTAAAAGCAGTCGGAAAATAAAAAATTACCAAGTATAAAAATTAAGTTAAAGATTAAAAATACAAATACAATTAAAAATAAATTATGAACTATAACGAAAAAAAAAAATTATAGTTAGATCTGGGGTAACCAAAAATTATAAATGATCCAACATTTGTTGCTAGGATTGGGGAAAACCCAGAAAAACCCAATCAGATCAATTAAGATTAGTATTATTTGTTAAAATAAAAATTAAGAAAGAAAAGTACAAGTTATAGAAATATTATTTTCAATGTAATATTAATAACATTATTTTTGAAACGGGATTCGAGCCTAAGTCCCAATACTGTAAAAATTAACGGAGCCGGAGTCCCGAATTTTCCGCATATCTCTGATAGTCCCATATATAAAATCAGGCGGATAGAAGATAAAAAATAAATAGGGACTGTATTTTGTTATTTTTAAAATATGACAACTTTATGAACAATTTAAGAAAACACAAAAAATAAATATGTAGTCCTACAATCTAGTTGTTTTCTCTATTTTTAAGAGTGTTATCTACTATATTAATATTCGCAGTTTAAATTTGTAGATAACTAAGATTTGTATCATCAAAGTGTTTAGGGAATGAAAGATTCCTGATTCTGCCTGTTTTGACAAGCTTGACAAACCCTTTGTACTTGCCAAGTACAGGGTCTAAGCAAAAAAATGAAAAGAAAGAAAATATTTTTGACAAAAGCTGCCGACGCACGATGCTTATCGGGAATGCGCTCCATAAAGGTACTTGGTCTGGAACTACAGCGAGTTGAGGCTGAGATTGTTGTCGTTGTTGCTGCTGTTGTTGTTGCTGTTGTTGATGGTCTGCTGATGGCCCCTTTTGTGGTTGTAATTGTTGCCTGAACGTGCGACGTTTCATCAACAACAGCGCAACAACAACAGTAACAACAACAACAAATAACAACAGAAAAACATGCGATAAAGATAAAGTATTTGCCCCGTGTGTGTCTCAATGTTGTTGTTGTTGCTGTTGTTGTTGTTGCTGTTGTTGTTGTTGCTGTTGTTGTTGTGCTGGGGCGTATGACCTGATAAATGTTTGCGCCTGCGCAACGTTTACAGCCTACACACAATGTACACACACACACACACACACACACACACGCGCGCACTACAATCAGAGGCCGCAAACAAAGGCAAATGACGCGCTTATCAGTTAAAATTAATCAGGCGTTGCCTTTCGCTTGTGGCACGCACTTCACTTTACTTCACTCCAAGTTGACGCTGCTCAAATCTGGCTTAGAACAAACACACACACACTCACACACACACACCTTTCAGCGCCAGTCTCTACTTGTAGTTGTTGCTGTTGTTTTTGTATTTCCAATGAATTTGTTTGCGCTTTCAAAATCTACATGAGTTTTTTTTTGTGTTCTTGTTGTTGTTGTGTTTCTGGTTCCGTTTAATGTTTTTTTTCCTAGTGATTCGCTTGTCATTTTATTTTTCATTATTTTTTCACTTTTATGTTCTTATCAGTTGGCCCAAACACAACTTAAGCCCAGTTCAGACAACTCACGTCAAGTCAAGAGTTCTTATTTTTACTTGGAATAAGAAATGTGGTAGCCTCATTTGACTTGAAACTACGCGTGTATCTTAAGGTTTGCATCTCACAGTAACCACTCAAGTGCACTGTGGGCGTGCCACACACACTCTACACACACACTCATCACACACAAGTATATCTATACTCACATATGCTTAAAATAAGAATCAAGTCAGTTAAACGCCCACTTTTGCCCAGCATTCCAGCGCCTATAATTATAAGCCATAATGGCAACTGGCAAAAAAATATTGAGATAAAAAAAAAGTTCAGCATGCCGAAGATCTGATACCCTTGCGGATCACTGAAGATCTAAAAAAAAATATTAAATAATATGTTATAGTAAGTAAGTGGTTTTCAAACAATAGCATTTCAAAATTAATTTTAATTCAAATATCTTAAAAAAGCAAATAGTTTTTTATAGAAAATATAATTAAATTTTATTTAATTTTCAACGAAACTTCCTTTAAAAGTTTTATGATATTTTCCTAATATGATATTAGCCTGATTTTCATAAACTTTGGTCAGAATGTGTAAAAAAATCTCAATAAAAACAACTTATGAGTTTTCTTGAAATATCTTTAATAACAACAAAGTATTTTTGCAAAGAATATCAAGAAAATATATATTTTTTTTTTGGCAACGTTACACAATTCATATCAATATTATAATACCCCAAAAATCAGCTGAAACAAGCTGGCAAAATCCTCTGCAGCTTCATTGTCAGCTTTAGCTTTAGCTACAACTCTCGACTCCAGTTCCTCAAGTGTTTAATTGCTGAACGCTGTGCTGAAAATAGCTGCGAGCTATGTGGAACTTACTGTTGCTGTTCCTCCTCCTACTTCTCTTCCTCTTGCTGCCCCTGTTTCGCTTCTTCAGCTACTCCCCATTCTTCCACTTGCTGCTGTTGCTTCTGTTTGGCCTTCGTTTCTCTACGCGATAATTACAGCATTTTGTTGTATCAATTTGTTAATGAACTCAAGACTTCTTTTTCGAAGTTGTCTTATGGAATTATTATACCCTGTATGCACTGGTAAAAGCGGGTAGTATTATTTAGGGAACAGCAGGAAAATATGAAATCTTTTCTCAAGCTCTTTTACCTTATTTTATGTTATTAATTTTGCTATGGTTCTATTAAAATAAATATTTAATTTCAGATAATATTTAGAAGACTTTAAATTAATTTAGATTTTAATATCTTTTTCTTTTGGAAAATAATTTGTTGAAATATTTGTTAAATAAGAAATAAATCCTTTTGCTTTTACTACCCAATAGATTTGTGAGGGGTACCATATATATAATCCCCTATTTGAGGACAAATCCTGCTGCCTTTTGGGAGAGTTTCCTATTGAATCTTCCATCAAAAGTATGGAACATTTCTTTCTCAGAAGAATCTTTATACAAATTTGCGGTATAAATACAGATTTAGCTATTTCTTCTTTTAAGGGATTCTTAGAAGGATTTCAATTCACATATTAATATTTTTTTGTCTTTTCAGTTGACAGTTCTTTGTATTTTCGTTTTAAGACTTGTTTACAGGGCATCTGCTAGTCTCGCACTCAACACATTGTTCACAAAGTCATACTTATTATATTTCAAACAAAGTCAAAATTGATGTCTTTTTTATGAGATGCTTTGCGTCGGGGCACTTGAATCAATTTGAAGCTGAAACTGAAGTCAAAGCCTCCAGATGTTGCGTAGTTCATAAACTTCACACATTTTGGGATGGGAATGGGATTGAGAATGGGAATGGGCTTGAGAATGGGGCAGGCAGCTGCCTCCTCATCATAATCATATACTACAAACAACATTTTATAACATTTTGGCGCTTGCTATACGTCTCTACATGTTCCACTGTCCGTCCGTCTGTCCGTCCGTCCGTCTGTCCGTCTGTCTGTTTTTGTAGCTGCCTCTGAAGTTGGTGTCATTATTATGAACATAAAATATTTCATTTCATTTTCATTCGCTCAACGCGTTAGGATCTTTTGGGATCTTCAGCTGTCTCAGCAATGGTTTATGTTTTCTCGTTATTGTTCTTGTTGTTGCCTTTGCTTTTGTTTTCCCCATTGTGTTGCACATAAATTTTGCCAAAGCGTTTTTTGATCTAACCGACAAGTTTAGCTTGCGTCATGATTCACACAGGGCAATATTTGGACAGAGCCTGGACAAACAACAACAACAACAGCAACAACAACAACAAAAGGAATCCGTTTGTAAGATGCCTGTCAAAGTGTTTGCCACACTTGCAAATACATTTTTAACCCCACATCCTACCTGGCGTTACACTTCCCCTCTCTCTCTCTCTCAGTACTCTCTCTCTCTCCTTCTATCTATCTTTTACAAATTATGCTTGCATATGAAAATATTTTATGCAACTTTGCAGTAAAGGATTCAGAGCTCTGTGCCTCTTTGATATCAGATATATTTCGATTACTGTTCAACCATTTGTTGAACAGTGTTTATGGGGAGCAGAGGAGAGGAGAAGGGAGTAGGAAAAGGGAAAGGATAGAGTAAAGAAAGATATTGGAAGCCGTGTCAAAATTGCTGTGCTCAGCTGCCTGGCCAAGCACTGAAATATTCAAAAATATCGAGCAAAAGTGAGTCCCTGTCCTATGCACTGCACAGTGGTTTATAATATTAAATTTTTGCTTAAAAGTAAAGCTATTGATTTCATAAATTACAATATTTATTAGCATTAAATTTATTGAAAATTAAAAAAGCTAAAAAACAAAGAACTTAAACTTATGAACTCTAAAACCGATTTATAAAATGGGATTAAAACTTAGGGAATTTAACTAAAAAAAATTATTCAGGGAGCCAAAATTAGAAATTTAAATCAGAGTACAAAAGTTGAGAAAATTACTTTATGTCTTTCAAATATTTGTTTCCTTATTTTTAATTCCGAAAAAAATTATTCCAAATTTTTATTTGCGTATTAAATACTCGCTAGTTTTGATATTTTTAAATTAATTCTACAAAAAATTTTAGCCAAATTTCTTGATTATAAATAAATTACATTTTGATTTTTCGTTTAATTTTTAACCACTGTGCAGTGTGTTCGTTTCATGCATCAATGGATTTACGTGTGCCAATGACAAAAGCCAATAGTACAATGCATTTTAAATGCTAGTTGTCCGACATGAAGAGACATGGGGCATGTGGAGCATGGGGCACAATCAACAATACAAACACAGACAAAAGCCGAGCACAGTAAGAGCCAAAAGCGAACGGCGACGAGTTGAACGTTAATTAAAAAATGCGTTGGCAAAATTTAAATGCAATTGCAGCACAATAAACTAAGCGAGGGAAAGAAAGGGGGCAGGGAAAGGGATAGGGAGGGGGAGGTGGAGGGGGGCGGCAGCGGAAACTGTGGACAATTGTCACGCGCCATAAAATCAAGCAAGTGCAGCTGCAACAACAGCGACAGCGACAGCGACAAGCATCAACTGAAAGTACAACGACAACGCGTCGTATGCGTGATATTTAATTGTAACTCTCTCTCTCTATCTGTTTACCAAAGGGTCGAGCTTGCTCTGTTGTGGTGAGGAGGGGGTGGGGGTGTGGCATGTGTCAGTCGTGCGGCAACAAACAGTTAGCAACACAATTTCGTCTGCTAATTGAAATAAATTAAAGCCAACTAAATTAAATGAAAAATTATGCAGCATGCTAAAAAGTTGACAAAAAGTTCTACAAAAAACGGCAGACTGAGGGTGTGGTAAGTTGAAGGGGGGTGGTGGAAAAAGCGGGGTAACAGTTTGCACCACAACAAGGTGAAAAGTTGTGACCCCAACTATAGTGAAAGTTGATAACAGCAAAAAGTACAATTTGAAAAGGTAAAAGTTGAAACTAGGAAATCATCATAAAAACAGTGCTTAACAAGCAAATACCCTAGGAAAACATGCTCTGTAGGGTGGCTTCTGTATACTGAGAAGTAAGGTTGGTAAGATGAGTTAAGCTGTGCGACATTTTTCTTACTTCTAGCTCCTAAATCGATTGAGATTTATAGAAAGAAACTAAAGTTTAATATAGGGAGAAAGCTTCAATGGAAGATATCCTATAAATTAGATTTTTAGAGAGATATTTCGTTGATGTTAAGCTTAGGTTAGCTCTATGATATTTTTCTTAACTCGAGCTCTTAATTAGACTGGAATTCGAAGATAAAAACTATAAAGGATTGCTTAACTGTGAAATACCCTGTGTAATATTTATTTATTTATTTAGTGTATACTAAGAACAGTTGACATAAATTATATTTTTTTTAGGAGACTTAAAATTTCACACAAATTAACTCTTAATTAAAATAACTTATTTTTTATCTTCAGTTATCATTTTTTTAATTTATAGGAAAATCTTTATAAAGTGTTTATAGACTTAAAGATTTCAAGAATTTTTTTTACACCAATTTTTATTGGGACTTGATTGTTAAGTCTTGTTTACATCACCTGTTAAATATATTTCTAACTTCTTCAAACATCAAGAGAGCTCTTATTCTTTTAGATATCAACTCTCATCCCTTAGCTACCTCTTCAATACTTGTGCTCCTATCAATGTCTACCAGGTATTAAAAGAGACCAACAGTAAATGGTTTTCCACAGTTTTATAATGGAACAAAACTTTTCCCCAGTGCAGTTAACTAATAAAAGTCATTTTGCACCGCAGCATGGGGATGAAAATGGATGGGGAATAGGCGACATTAAGTGCCCAGAACGTGACTGCAACCGCAATGCACACACGTCTTTACACACACACACACTAGACACACACACACACACACAGAAAGAGACACTGAGCTGACACAGCTGTGCCTGTCCAGAGTTAAGCAAATGTCCAGAATGGGAGAGAGAACTGAATTAATGCAAATATTGACATGAATTCGATGCGTTTGTCTAGGACACAAATCGAGCAGGAGCAGCAGAGAGAGTGAGGGAGAGGGGAGAAGGAGACAGCAACAGATAGCAGCTATCTCTCTCTCTGTCTCTGTATCAAAGTGAAGTTTATTTTCGTGTGTGTTTTGTTTGTCAGCCCGAAAGAGTAGTAATCCATTTGCTGGACTAATGGACTCTGTGGTTTTAGTCCCACTGTGCCAAGCCTCGCCACACACCCGCCCACCTTTTATGTTGCCAAGTAGCAAAGAAATCCAATTAGATATAAAGAAGGCATAAACACAAAATAAACTTTAACTAAATCTCAATAAAAATCAACGATATGCGCGATTTAAATTACAAGCAAACATAAAAAATTGAGAGTTTCTTTCTCTTTTTCTCATTCTTTGACAATGAGTGTCTGTTGATTGATGTCACAACATTAAAGAGGCGGCCAATTAAGCGAAATCTATCAACGAAGCGGTGGCAGAGAGAGGGGGAGAGAGAGAGAGAGGGGGAGAGAGCGGGAAAAGGTTTCCCTGCGTGTGGCAGTGAGATTTTTGTGCTACGAAATTGATAAATGACACTTTTATGGGTTGAAATAAACACGCAAGCCGTTGTTTCCCTCTCTCTCTTGCTCTCATTCCCATTCTCCCTCTCTTTCTCAGTTTCACTGTGTCTCCCTTTTTTGAGTCCAGCTTAAATGCTCGCACTCTGATTAATCAGCCACAATCATCTGATGTTTTAAGCTGCTTAAAATGCCTCCATCACATGCCTCTTCTTCTCTCTGCCTCTCTCCTCTCACTCCTCTCCCTCTCACACACACTCTCTGACAGCTCTCTGAAGTGCAAATGAATTTTGATGGCCCAATACTTGGCTTTTTGGGGAATTGAGGATTGGGAATTGGTTGTTGCTTTGTTTGTTTGTTCATTTCGTGGATTTTGAGTTCATTAAATTGCCATTTAAATTCTTTATTTTATTTTGATTTGATTTTCTTTACGTCTCAGAGTTGAGAAACAGGGGAGGGAGAGAGAAGAGAGGTAGCTAATAAACAACAAGTCGCTCGTTAAACATTTAACAATGCGCACAATTTTTATGTAAATTCCAGAAATTACTTTTGTCAGATTTTTAGGCGCCCAGGATCAGTATCCTTTTGCCTTTTAATCTTCTTCCCTTCTTTGTTTTTCACTTTTATTTTTTTTTTAATTTAAAATCGAATAAATTTTCATGAAATTCCAGTTAAAAATGTCAAAAGCTGATTGATAGCTGGCAGACAGACGAGAGAAGCGTGGTGAGAAGAGATGAGAATGAGAAGCGAAGAGTAAAGAAGCAGAGCAGGAGACCTGAGGCCAAGTTCGTATCCTGTTTCAACGGTTGCTTCGTTTGTCTTCTATACACAGAGAGAAACAATTCCAACTACAATTAAGTTCGATTTTAAGAAATTTCTTAAATTTCATACTGAATATAAGTATTATATGCTTAAATATGATAGGAATTTTTATTAAATGCTCAAAAATTTACATTTGAAAAAATAGCACTAATAATAATGTTCTTATTTAAAAAATTCTTAAACAAATCAATAACAATAGGAATTAATTTTTATTTTTGAAGCATAAAAACAGGAGCTTTCAAAAATACTTTAGTTTTATTTATTTATATGTTAACGTCAACTAAGATCAGTCGACAAAAAATTAAATTATGCATAAAATAAAAAAAAATTTAAATAAAAATTAAATTTACAATTAAATTATAAAATTTAAAAAACCGAATGTATGATATGACTGAAAATATAATAAAAAAGTTAAGTTAAGTCGGACTATATAAAACGTACTTGAAATAAAATCAAGCTCTTCACCTTAAGTAATTAATATTTTAGTGGGAAGTCAATTTTGAAATTTAGAGTTTCAAGTACGAAATACTTGATTAATTTTGCTCTGTGTATATTTTATTTTAACTCGTTCGGCACCTGCAGACGTCTCTTCACAGTCTCACCTACTTCTTCTCTGCGTATCCCTTTTCTTCTTCCTTTCTACCTCTCCTGCTCCTTCTTCCTCTTTACTCTGTCTTTCCTCCCCTCTCTCCTCTGTCCGTCTAGTGCGCAATCTCTTAAGCAATATCAAAAATTAATCACTTTTTGTTGCGTTGCAGTTGCAGTTGCAGCTACGCAGATACGCAGCCAGATGTGGACACTGCCCCAGACTGTGGCATGAAGCTGTGGCAGTGGCAACTCTGAGCAGCGCTGAGCCACTTTATCGGTAGTTTCTTTGGGGCGTTGTTGAAGGCGTTGCAAGTTTGATGTGAAACCAAATTGGTTTTCTTTGCTGCCTCCTCCTGCCTCAAGAGTTGCCACCAAGCTGTTTGCAACTTCCGTTTGCTATTCTCTCTGTTTCTCTTTTTCACTCTCCATCTTTCTCTTTCTTGTCTGCTTATCAAACGTGTCGATAATTAACAAGTTGTTATCACTTTGGCAGCAAGATACAAGCGCTGACCTTGAGGCAGGTTCTCATTTGCAACATTTGCAGCGTTTGCAACATTTGCGGCATTGTCCCTTTGATTAATGCTGTGGCACGGCTAATGAGCAATTGTTGTGCTTGCCACATTCGACATTCGCTGTTGCGGTAAGATCAATAAATTATAAATTAAAGAAATCCATTTTCGTTTCTTTTTCTTTTTTGTCGCGTTTTTTTCGCGTTTGTTTGTGAACCAAAAACTTGGCTTAAGAATTTCATGCAGTAGTCATTAAGCTGGGGCAGCAAGCAAGGGGGCAGGGGGCAGGGAGTAGGAACAGGAATCGGGGTACAGACTTGCGCCTAAAGTGGGGACTTCACTGATGACTTTTGGAATTTTGATTAGGAGCACAGACATGTTCAAAAGGATTTTTGTTAACGCGCTTCGGACTTTGAAAAATGCTTAAAAGAGCGGACCAAACATTGAGAGATAGAGAGATGGAGAGAGAGAGAGAGAGAGAAAGAGAGGGCAACTTAGCCATTGTATTGATGTGTCTTTGGCTGCTGTTTCGCCTCCTTTTTGTGTCTTTTTGCCAGCGCTTCTTGTTGTTTGAAATATGCAAGCAATTTGATGCCAATTAAGAAGCGGCTGTTGGCCTGGCCCAAACCGAACTGACCGAACCGCAAGAACAGCGCATCGATGCCAAGTTTGTCATTCAATAGAATTTAACATATGCAACAAGTGTGCCAATAGCAAGATGATTGAGGGAGTTGCGCACAGTGGGCAATTAGCGTGATCTGGCGATAGAAAATGCAAATTCAAAAAACTTTAAATAAAACCTAAATTTTAACTACCTGCGACAACTAAAACCCCATTTAACAAATCAGTTGTGAGCATTTAAGCATACTTCTAAATTCAATAATTGTCTTAAATAAAACAATAAATATATTTTTAAATTTAATTAATTTCCTTCCTATTTTTTTTTTTTAACAAAACTTTATTATTTTGTAAGTTACTAAAATTAATTTCACTAATTCAGTCTAATTGCCCACTGTGAAAGAATTCTATTCTTGTGGCAACTTTAAAAACTATAATGTTATCTAACTTTCTCTGTGTTAATATATTACACCGGGAAAATTGTCCTAACAAAAACCATTATTATTTTTTAAGTTAATATTTTTCTTACAAATTTAGTTTTATAAAAAAATTTGTATTGGTCTATTCTTTACTAAATTTCCATACGTTAAAAATCAGACAAATCACCCACTGTGCAGCGGGGAGTTTAATCTTGTGGCAACTTTGAGAACAATGTATGTTATCTTCATATTTCTCTGCAATGCGACCAAAAGTCAAACAAGTCGCGCATTTTTATGGCTATTTGCAATTAGCCTGGCTGTCAACAGCTGGAGCGAGAGGGTGGCAGTGAGAGAGTGAAAGAGAGAGAGAGAGAGGGGATTGTCTAGTGGTAAATGCTGTTCTGGCCTGGACTTTGAATGCCACAACAGGCATTGCCACTCAGCGTATTGTAAGGGGCAGGGAAAAGGGGAAAGGGGGGCAAGTGCTGACCATATTCTGATCATTTTCAACACCTTTAAAGGCGTTTTGGCCCACCCAAATGCCACACAATTTCTTCTGTTTCTGCTGCTTCTTCTAATGCTTTTTCAAGTCAAAAGCCATTTCCGCTATTTAACATTGCCACAGGCAAATGGTGGCAGCGACTGTGGCAGCAACTGTGGCAGCGACTGTGACTGCGAATTGGCTCATAAAACTTGGCTAGCTGCCGTCAATGGTAGTGGCAGTGGCAGTGACAGTGACAGTCGCCGTACTTGCAACCTGGTGGCACCACAGTTTATTACAACAACAACAACAACAACGACGCTTAACGCAGCGAAACGAGTTCAAGTTTATGGCCCAAAGATGTGAGGAATGCGACTGCGAGTGTGTGGCACAGAGAATACTCAATGGCAAAAAGTCGTCAACGTCAATTAGTCACACGTTGCAAGTAGCCTCCCCTTCCCTCTGCCCCCTGCCCCCTGCCACACTCCCTGTTAGACAGCGCCAATCGATTTGTGGCAAGCAACAATAACACATAAAAAAGAAAAACTAATTCGAGTTCAGTTTGTTCTTGGCCAACTTCACAACTCATAATCAAGCTAAGCTGCATGCGTGTGGCAACAACAGCAACAACAACAACTTGCAACCAATTGCTAGTCTTCACTCTGCACAGTGGGAAAAACAACAAGATAATAACTACTAAAATTAAAAAAAAAATTAATATTTTAATATTTTTCTTCACGAAAATAATTATAATTAAATGCAGAATGAATAAAGATGCCAAAACATAATCAAAATGACATTTAGCTTGAAAATCGGTCCAGTTTTGACAAAGTTATGACAGTTAGAAGCTGTTCAGTATTAGGATCTAACAACTTTACAAGTCAAAATTTTTGTCAGATTTCACATGATTTTTTACAGAAAGTTGAAAGGCATCAGAAACAAATTTAAAATGTTGTTTTATGCTAATTACGATATAAGGAGTTGATTAAAAGTGAAAAGTTGAAATTTAAAATTTTGAATTTTCAAAATATCAAAGGGGGGACCCTTAGCATCGAATCCTTGATTTAGAGGAAAATAATTTTTTTTACAAAATGAATTAAATTTGAATGCAGAATGAATTAAGAGACCAAACCAAGATAAGAAAGACATTCCGCTTAAAAATTGGTCCAGTTTTGACAAAGTTATGAAAGTATTAAGTAGGTCCTATATAGAATCTAACAAGGTTACAAGTCAATTTTTTTCCCCCTATTTGACAAATTCTACAATTAATATATGTGGATAAAGATGTCTTTCGCTATTTTCTGCAATTTAAAATAATATTAGCAAATTCAGTTGTTTTTCCCACTGTTCTTCGTACTTCGAGTCGAGTCCAGTTCAGTTCAGCTTAGTTCAGTGGAGTGCCCATGCCCCATTCTCCGTGCCCCACGTTCTATGTGTGTGCAACGTGGCGCGCTAATTCGATTTCCTAGTGGCAACACTTGCGGTTGCAGTTGCTCGAAATGCAGCATGGAAATGGGGCATGTACCGGACTGGACTGCACGGGTTGTGGCAAGTTGCCTTAGCTAAGCTGCCTGCTCCATTTGCAATTTGCATAATTACCGTTGTTGGACTTTAATGCAGGCACCGCATCCGACATATGTATAGTTTAGCCAAACGTTGCCACCGACTCATGTGAGTGGCAAGTTGCAAGTTGCAAGTGGCAAGTGGCATGTGGCAGGCAACTCTCTTTTTGTTTGGCCTGCACAACTTTTCATTACTTTTAATTGGTGGCCAATGAGGAAGCAATTTGTAGGGCTGCACAAATTTGTGAGGTGGGGCAAGTGGGAGGGGCAGCAACAGTTGCCACACACAAACTCACACACACTTACAGGTACAACGGCTGTTGCAACTAAACCAATCGACACTTTGCTTACCCCAAGTCAACACAAGTTAACAACAACAACTACTGCCGAAACATGATGTTGCATGCAACCAACGTTCACTTGTTTATCTGCGACTTTATTGCTTAGCTTTTAGCTATAGCTGAAATATGGCTAAAATCTAGCTATGCCTTGTATGAAGCAATGTTGTGGTTAGACTTGAAGCTGTGGCTGCTTGGAGGGCAGGGAAGGGGCGGGGGGGCGTGTCACTTGCGGCCAACTGTGCAACAAACAGCAGCAGCAACCACAACAATAGTTGGAAGGGAAGGGAAGAGGGGGAGGAGGGTTGTAAATGCGATACTTGTGCGAGAATTAAAAAGCCGTTCTTTAAATTCAAATCAATAACTAAAGTCTTTATTACAATTTTTTTAATTATTAATAGTTTAATTTTAATCATAAATTTTATGTTTTTTTTTAAACCAATTTAACTTTCAATATTTAATATTTTAGTTAGTAAAAATATAATATTAGTACTTCTAATGCTAACTAAAATAATATTTATTTTATTTTGTTATAATAACAAGGTAAATGTCTAGTTACAACAACATTTCTCTGCCCAAATATTTCTCATATTATATTTTATGACTAACGATATTAAATTTGACATATATCCTTAATTCTTATAAAATGAAAAAACTTAATATTTAAAATACTTCTAATAATCAATAAGTTTGATTTATAGAAAATACTTTTACAGTCCAGCGACTGCTTTAATTTGAATTAAATTGAATACATTTCCAAGTGAAAAGAATTTTAATCAAATTTTGAGTTCTTGGTGGTTGATTTAAAGTTCACGTCATACAATTGGCATTCTTAGACTACGTCATAGCTAAAATAACTGCTGTCTGGCATTTAAATCCAAATAAATTAGCTCATTTGTTTGCTGGCCGCAGATAAATAAATTAAGTTTCTTAATTTTTGCACAGAATTATTCTGGGAATTCATAAATCTCAAATTTCCGTCACACAGAGAGAAAGAGAGAGAGAGAGAGAGAGAGAGAGAGAGAGAGAGGTAAATTGAACCTTTTTTGTATAATTCTTTATTTTTTACTTGAGTAGGGTACAAAAAACTCAAACGCTCTTCAGTCTATTTGCCAATATTTCTTTCATTTCTTGGCGTTTCCCTTTGGGATTGTATTCTTGAGGTTTTGGAGCTTGGAACAAGTTTCAGTCGGTGGAAGTTGAGGCTGAACTGAAACTGAACTGAAGGTTGACATTGAATGCTTAGTCGCTGGCCGCCTAATGTTCATGTCGCGGTTCACATTCGATTTCATTTTCAATTTATTTTAGTCTGAGCAGCAGAGAGTTTCTTTCTTAAGTTCCTAATCGGATTTGTCGCTTTAATGAAGCGCATGAAATAAGTTGCAAGAAATGCGCCAAAATTCGCGCTAATGAAACCAACTTTAAGTAACATTCACATTTTTTTTCATATTTATTTTTTTTATTAATTTTTTTTTTACATTTTTTCATGAATTTTGGCGTGGGTTTTTCTGAAGTCTGTTACTCGAATTGGGGTCTGGGGCGTGTCCTGGGCTGCCGGTAGCTGTCATGTTCTGATTATTTTAATTTGACACTTTTGCCGGCATAAAACGAAACGAAATGAAACTTCATTAAAAAATTGTCAACGCGCGCAAAGAGAAAACCAAACGAACCAAAAAAGATGACAAAAACAATGTGTTGCACCGATAAGAGAGACAGCATGAGAGGGGAGGGGAGGGGGCATGCAACATTGGCTGTTGCTTTGTCAGTTGACAGTTGTTGCAACTGCCTCTCAGCATATTTCATATATCTGTGAATTTTTATTTAACAACAAAAAAATGGCAAATATCAAATTTTACATTTATCAAAAAATTTCACATTTTTCCTTTGGCCACAACGGAATGGAAAACGAGTCCAGAGCAAAGGTCATTCTTTTTGGTAACAGTGAGAGAGAGAAAGAGAGAGACTGAGAGAGCGTCCAATCAAGTGTTAAATTTGGTAATCCATTTTTGTCTAGTTAATTTTGTATGTGTTTCAGACGTTTGCATATTAGCCTTGTTGACAGCTGGTTTTCGGGTCTAAGCCGCTATCTATGGCCTAAACATAATTAGACGAGCTATTGAGCCGTAAAGCTCTAACATCAAGTGGCAACCCTAACGTCTGATGCTCTACTTAGTTGAACTTGATTTCATTTTGGGACACATTTGGCACAATGTTAGTTAAAGTAAATAGAGAATGGGAGAGGTCTTAAAGCTGAATGACACGAGCACACATGACACACTTTTTAAAAGCACATTAAAGCTGTCTTTGGTATTAGAAAAAGAGCTTAAGATTTCATGCAAAAGTTGGTAGAACTATAAACTACAGAACTAGCAGAATTAACTTAATTTGACATAGCTTTGAAAGCACATGAAAGCTGTCCTTGAAATTTAATGGAAATTTAAACACATTTAGGAGTAGTTAAAATGATTCTAAATCATAGTAAAACTTGAATTTTCTTAGACTGTAATCAACTGATATAAAATTTACAATTATTACACAATATTGAAAGCACATGAAAGCTGTCCATATTATTGATATGAATTTGGACATTTTCAAGCCAAATTAGCTTAATAGAAGAGAGTCAGCTGTGAGCAAAGTGATAGCTTGCAAATAAAAAAAGAGCTTTAAACTCACTTTAATACTTAAAGGTAGCAAATTTACAAGCACATTAATTCTATATTTCCTTTGCTAATCTCGCTCTATTTGAGGTGTCGCTTTCAGTCGGTGTCATTATTCCGGTTATTTGTTAGCCAATTACTTGACGTATTTCTTAGGCCTCAACTTCCTGTCTGACTAGTCACCGTGGCAATCGCCTTAAAGTTCAGCAGCCGGATTTCCAAAAATGTTGGCCAATCATTCAAGTTAACAATTAACGAACAAATGTCAAACAACAAATCAATCAGAAAGGGCATTAACTGTGGGTATTACTGTACCTCAATGCTATCAAATGGCTAACAATTGGTTTTTGTTGTTGCTGTTGTTGTTGTTTTTGTTGTTAGTTGCACACATGCGTTGGCAATGCCATTAATCATCTCGAAAGCCGTCTAAAAGGGGCAGTCGCAATTAGACGAACTGTAAGGCAACACTTTGAGGTCAAAAGGGAAAATTGTAATTGGGAAAACGTATAGAGCGCACAGGTAGCAGAAGAGGAAGAAGTCAAAGAAGCCCTCTCTTTTATTTGCTTTCATTTGATTTGACTTCGCTATGTGTTTTGCCTACGTGATTTGCTAAAAGAGCCGAGGATTAGGCGCGTTGGAAAATAAATAGGGGAAAAATGTCAAGTAATGAATATAAACGAGAAGGAAAGAGAAACATGAGAGAAAATGCGAGCGGGATTAAATCAGGAAACGTAATGATTATAATATTAAAAATAAAAAATGATAAAATAAAAATTGTTTGCTGATTTTTATCAACAAAATTTATTTAGCTAAAATTATTTTAATCCTGCTATTTCGCATGACAAAATTAAAGAGATTTAAAAATGAGCAGGAAATGCAATATTCATATAATTAAATACAAATTATGTTGAAATTTAAATTATTTGTTATATTTTATAAATTATTTGTTTAATTTTACAATCAAAATTATAAATAACGAATATTATAATGAATTAAAAATAAAAGAAATTTAAAAATAAGGCATATATTAAAGTTCTTGGAAATAAAACATTAGAAAATTTATCAGTCACTCAGATAATAACTTTATTAGATTGTCTATATTTTTAAATTAAAAACTTTGCCTTGCAATTCCTGGATTAAATTCGTCTTTACTTAGTCTCTATTCAGTTGACATAAGTAGAGTTCAAGTTTGATGAACGCAATTTATAATGGATATTAAAATTTAAATAGCTGTGACCATTAAGCAATATCCTGTGGACAGGCGATGTTGCTGTTCGTCAGCGCACGATAAGCATCCGCTTGCATGCACACGGAGGACACAGGATACAGGATACAATGTCCCATAGGATAGGAGAGTAAATGCGTCTGGGGATGCAACAACTGTGTGGATGCCACTCTGCGGATTTGGCTAATGCGCTTCCTTGTGGGTAAGTGTGTGTTAAAGTGTGTTAGTGTGTGTTAGTGTGTGTGTTGTCCTTTGCGTCGCTTTATTCAATTAGTTACATCCGATTATTACCTGCGTGGCAGCTTTGCCACCTACCCCAAAAACCCCACAGTTGCCTCCGCACTCATGTGGCTAATGGCATAAGGGGACAACTTACACACACACATCTACACACACTCTGTATGTGTGTAAGTTATGGAATGTTGTGTGTTGAACAATTTCCAGCTGAGCGCATCGCTTGTAATTTTACAAAATAATTTCCAAACCGCATTCACAGCGCACAAAGTTTACCGCGTTTCTGTGGACTCCGAATTGTGGGCGGCGGGTATTTGGGGGTGTGGCCAGTCACGCCCACTCAGGCCATTGACAGCGAGCCATTAAATACAAAAATGGACCCGAGTGCAAATTAAATTTTGTGTAAAAGCAAAGAAAACACAACGCAAACTGTGAGAGAACTCATTAAAAGTTGATCTGCTTCTGCATTTTAGATATAAATATCAACAATTTATGTTTTGCTTTTGTTGATCTCATTGTTGTTGTTTTAGTAGTTGTTGCTGTTGTGTGTGCTTTTAACTGTAATTGCGGATTTCATTTGCATAAATATTTTAATTCGCTTTGTGTTGGCCAGAAAACTTTTCGCCCATTGAAATGAGCTGCTTAACAGCGAGACTTGTGTGTGTTAACAGCGCGAATTTATGTTATGTTATTTAAAGTGTTGCGTACTTTTTAGCAGTCCGTTAGAACGAGCTTACAGTGACTTGGACAGTGGTGACCAAAAAATTTATTTTTCAAGTTGCTAAGATTTAGATGCAAAATCAAATAATAGGCCAAATAATAATCAAAATGACATTCCGCATGAAAATCGGTCAAGTTTTGGCAAAGTTATGGCTGTTGGAAGTTTGAGATAAAGTGTCAAGGGGTAGGTATGGAAAACTATGACAGTGATGACCAAAAAATGAAATTTTTTAAGATAGTACAATTTTGATGCAGAATCAATTTAGGGGTAAAATAATGATTAAAACGATATTCCGCATGAAAATCGGTTAAGATTTGACAAAGTTATGGCCGTCTGAAGTTTGAGATAAAGTGTGAAGGGGTAGGTATGCAAAAAATTCACAGTGATGATCAAAAAATGAAATTTTTTAGGTCAGTAAAATTTTGATGCAGAATCAATTTAGGGGTCAAGTAATGATCAAAATGATATTCCGCAAGAAAATCGGTTAAGTTTTGGCAAAGTTATGGCTGTTGGAAGTTGTAGATAAAGTGTCAAGGGGTAGGTATGGAAAACTATGACAGTGATGACCAAAAAATGAAATTTTTTAGGATGGTACAATTTTGATGCAGAATCAATTTGGGGGTCAAGTAATGATCAAAATGACATTCCGCAAGAAAATCGGTTAAGTTTTGGCAAAGTTATGGCTGTTGGAACTTTGAGATAAAGTGTCAAGGGGTAGGTATGGAAAACTATGACAGTGATGACCAAAAAATGAAATTTTTTAGGATAGTACAATTTTGATGCAGAATCAATTTGGGGGCCAAATAATGATCAAAATGGTATTCGGCATGAAAATCGGTTAAGATTTGGCAAAGTTATGGCTGTTGGAAGTTTTAGATAAAGTGTCAAGGGGTAGGTATGGAAAAAATTCACAATAACAGCCGGCTGTTAAATGCATTGCCATGTAAATTAAAGCATACTTATAGGCAGTCCAAAACTTAACAGTGCACTGTTAATTAGATTTTTAATTAAATTGAAGTATACTTTTAAGCTGCCAGCTTAAATAAATGCTTAATTAAACGGATCTGGCACTTAAATTATTGCATACTCTACGGAAGCAAGTTTAATTCAAAAACAGTTTCAATCCGAATTTAAATAAATGTAATATTAATACATTTTTGATGCTTAACAGGTGTTACAGCATCCAAGTGCCTATCATATAACGCATAAATCACAGCGAATTTTCTATCCCTTGCAGTAATTCGAATACAATATGAGACTGCATAAAATAATCATAGTTTTTTATGCATTTTTATGCATACCGAATGACACTGGCAATTTTGCAATTAAAATTGGTAGAGGTAATATATTCATAGGGCTTGCCGCTTGATTTATGATGCAATCAAATTCCATTTGTATCATTGTCAACTGTTGCAGCAACAATTTGCTACCAGCATCATATTGACATCTCGCATATGTTATGGGCAATTTCCCATTTTCGCGAGACTTCCCACTTTTCCATTATTTCTGCCTCCCCCAATTCGAAGATGACGACTGTAATCACAATAATAAGCTGATAGCAATACGAAAAGAAGACCAAAGAAAATGGCAGAACCAAAGAAAATAAAGTAAGTAACAAAGTTTTCTTTTTTTTCTCAAGATGACAAGAGAAAAGATATAAAATAAATAAAGTTGGGACAACAACAAGACAAAATAAAATGGGAAAATGGGAAAACTTTTTGTTAAGACTTAAGACTGTAAGCTGTAATAATAACTTTCGATTGGCACGCCCACTGAACGCCCACAATTAGCTATATTCGAGGAACGTATACTTAATAATTTAATGGAATTGATTATTATTTAAGTGCGGACAAGTTCTGCTTTTATATATGTGTGTGTGTGTGGGGCAAAAGAGTCCCCTGTGTAATAAGAAAGATAAGGTCTGAATCGTTTTATATGAGAAGGGTAGAACTTGTGCCTTTAGTCTCCCTTACAATGGATAAGAGAAATCAATTTAAAATACGTTAAGCACAAGCAGTGGAAAGGACGACCCTGGCAATATTCTACATCCGGACAGAGGGGTAGGGGGTGGTATAAATATTTATATCGCATCTGTCGGCACAAAGAATTCAATAAAAAATATGTGCAATAAATAAACGCGAAAAATGCGGGCACAAAAAAGCAGCATTGAAATCGATGCTCAGCTCAGGACATTGCCCAGACAGACGGACAGACGGACAGACAGACGGACAGACAGACGATGCCAGTATGTTGTTGTTGTCGTTGCCATAGATCCTACAGGACATTGCTCTGTAAATACAGCATCAAAGGATGCCAAAGGGTTGCCAGATTGCTACAATAAAGGTTGCACTTTTCGCATAAGAAAAACTTCAATTTCCCATAGGTTATTCCACACTTGAAACACACAAGCACACACATACATATACACTTACAATTAAGCGTTGCATTTATCACACAAAATAATTCACTTGGCCACGCCCACCAAAAGACGCCCAGCATCTCCTTAAAATTCATGAGGCGTCGACTGTTGTAACTGTAAATTACATTTATACGCAACTCAAACAGCACTCCAAAGTATCTAGAGGCGGATAGAGTTGTGGCAACATAGTTGTCAGTGTGTACACACTCACACACAAACACTTTATCAACGTGCAACATTTTCGTGTTTGCTGAATGGAAGTGGGTGGAGTTGTTGGTCAGCAACTGTTGAAAAATGCATTGCAGTCTGGCCAGCAGCATCAAAGAAAAAATAATCAAGTAAGAACGCTACAGGGTGAGTGTGCTCGACAACGAAATACCCTGTAAGCTGGAACTTTCAGCATTAATAAAATAAAATAAGTATTTATAATAAACTTACTTGTTAGACAATCTATCAAATAGCGGAAAGAAAATTCCTATCTATTTGTTACTTAGAGATTATTAAGGCAATGAAAAAAATTACCCTAATATACTCAATTTAAATATATATATTTTTATTTAATGTATTTTTTATATTTATATTATTTAATATATATATATATATAAATAAATAGATTATCACAATTTTGAAATTATTGCATACATTTAATCACTGAAGCTCCTATCAAATTTAAACCTATATACTTAACCGATCTGGTTGAAATGAACTGTCGACAACTTACCTATAAAACTATACCGACTCTTATATTTATGCTGATCAGGAATATATATATTAAATGGAGACAGAGCTGCCTAATTTGTTTAGCACATACATTCCCACAAGTCTATAATACTCCCCAACACTTTAAATGACGAGTATAAAAAGAGAAGACATATCGCCGCAGGATACACAATGGACATGAGCAAGTACAAGTGTGTCTCTGTGTGTGTATTTCTCTGTGTGTGTGTTGCAACTTCTTGGCCGCACATTCGCCGCAATTTCGCATCATTTATATTGTCAAAACGCCAGTGAAAAGCATAAAAGCCAACAACAACAATGAGAAGTAAAGGGCAAGAGTTTGTGGCATAATTAGCACACGTCTTTGTTACCTCAAGCGTCACACACACACACACACACACTCACATTTTCAACATGGACACGACGAAATTATTTCTTGCCCCTAAAATGCGGCAACAATTTTTTTTGTGTGTTTGCCAATGAAATTTGAGACGCGTTTCGATAAAGCACGAGATTAGTTGGTTGAAGGGAAATAAAAGAAAAAGCAGAAAGAGAGTGTTAGAGAGAGAGAGAGAGAAATAAAGGGAGACTAGTTTGGCCATCAAAGTCGATTATTTTCGTCTCAAGTGACAGCAAACAAGACTTAAATTACGGAATAGTTAACTGCGAATTTTGTGAACAGACTAAAGAAATTGGTCAGCAAAAGGAAAATAGCTAAAGAGACGGAGAGAAAGAGAAGGAGTAGAAGCAGGGGAAAAAGGGCGAGAAATTAGGGGAGACAGGAAAGAATGAATAAAATGAATGGCTTATCTTTTGTTGACATTCTGCGTCTGTGACAACATTGACCAGTTGTCTCGCACACACACACTCACAGACACATTAGCACACACACACACACATGTATGGACTCGTTAGCGCCCTTCAAAGGCATACAAGAAAAGCAGGAAAATTTCTACAAGCTGACTCAGCAGCATAGAAGAAGAAGATTTTTGCCATTGCCTCACAAGTGTGTGTATGTGTGGGTGTGTGTGCGTGTTTATTGTGCAATAAGCTGTTCTCCTTCTTTCACTTTTCTCTCTCTCTCTTGATTTCTCAGTCTTTCTACCAACTTCCTGTGCGTAAATCCGCTTTTAATGAAAAGAAAACTCATCTGGGCTTTTATGAGTGTGGTCGACGGGTTGAATACGAGCTCAGACTTGTACAGACACACACACACACACACGCACAACACTCTCTCACACATACGCGCACACTCACAGACAGGAAGGCAGCTCGTTACAAAGGGCAACAGTTAATGCTGAGCAACTAAATAAATCTTGTTTTATTACACAAAAGGCGAGTATGCAACATACGCCGTGCCACATTGGGGCTGCCCCCAAATTGTTGGTTGTGCCACCTTCCCCAAAAGCTGCCCAAACGGCACTCCTTAAGGATCCACTTAGCTGTGTGTATATCCTTTGAAAATCACTAAATAATCGAATTGGTTTAGACACGTCTCGGGAAAGCGTTACATAAACAAGTCAATTTAAGCAGCTTTATTGCAGCTTCCATTTGTTATTGCTCTCTCTTATTCTTTCTTTTTTGTCTCTTTCTCATTCTTTTTCTTTCTGTCCTTCTCTTTCTTTGCATTTGCTAATCATATTTAAAGCATTTTCACTTTCCACACGGCAACTTTTGTCTGTGATTTATGCCAGCTTTTTGCCTTTTTCCCCTCCACGCTTTTGACCCATTTTCCAGCTGACCCACAGAGCTGCCACACCCCCTAACGCCTACCCGCTGTTGACCAAAAATCTGTGGGCAATCCAATTGAGCAACTTTGGCTCCAACTCTCGCTGCAGCTTGGACGCTTTCTGCCAACATTATCAGCCGCATTGCAGATACCAATTTATGACTCCATTTTGACCCGCTCTCTCAGCCTCACCCCCACAACCTTCTCTAACCACTCGCGCAGCTGTGTTGGCGGCTTTCAAATGAATTTTTGACGTAATTGTAATAAATTGTTGGTCAGCCGAGGCTGGGAAAACTTTGCTGGCAACTCGTTTAGGTTTTCTGGCATTTTAGAGCCCATGAAAATTTCTATATTTAGGCAAACAAACTTCTACATAAAGTAACTTTTGTGAAGGACTAAAAGTAACCCTGTAATATGACTATTTATTTTGATTTAAAGCAAGAGTTTATATATTTTATTAATTTAAATAATACTCCATTGCTAAATATATAGTAAAATGTCATATATCAGTACAAATCATAACTCTCTTTTCCTTCTTTGCTTCTAACTAACATGCCTCACTTCACTAATTTTACAGGGTATTAAGCACAACTCACAGTTGCCTGCAAAATGCAAATAAACTAAAAATGCCTGCATAAATTTATGTATGCTCAAATCCAATGGCCATGAAATGACTAAAATGTGGCAGGAAAGATCAGAGAAAGAGACAGCTAGACTGACAGACAGCGACAGAGACAGACAGTTTAACTGAGCAACAGGAACGAGCAAAGTTTTTTTTTATTGCATATCAAACGTGAAGTTTAGTTATAAAAGTCTTTCAGCTAATCAAACTCATATTTTGTTTGGTGTTCAACGAACTTAACAATAGATTAAATACATGGAAAATCAAAATAAATTTACATAGAGACTTCTGTAGGTATTACAGTGAAAGTTACAATAAACTTATAGCATGGAAATTTTTAATAGAATTTGCATCAATATTTTCTTAGACTTAAATAAAATTTACTTGGGCTTAAGTCTTTATTGCATGCAAATTTTAGTTAAAAGAATTTACATAAAGATTTTCATAGGATTTCATTAGATTGAGACTAGAAAAATGTAATTAAATGTAAATCGAAATTTTTATGGGCTTTTCAATAGACTGTGGAGTAAATATTTATTCTTAGAAAATTTAAGCAGAATTTTCGTACAGATTTTTATTAGACTTTTTTACAAACTCTGCTAAAGAGTAAGTCAAAGAAAACAAAATAAATAGATTTCCATTGGCCCTTCAATTAACAATCAATTATTCAATTAAAACAATGAAGAAAAATAAAATGAAATATAATTTTCATGGAGATTTCTATAGGTCTTTTAAATAATTGACTAGGCACATGGAAATTAAATAGAAATTTCGTAGAGATTTCCATAGGTTTTTCCATTTAGCCAGGCTTAATTAAAAGTTGACAACGAAAAAAGGCAATGCACATTTGTGTATTTTTGGATAGCCTAAACAAATAGGCTGATTAGAAAGTAGACAACACAACACACATACGTATTACGTATACGTATGCTCATGCTACACTCGAATATTGTCCTGAGTTTGCTCATTTTCAGGGTTGCCAAGTGTTTGTACAGTTCAGCCGCAAATGTGGCAGCTACTATACTCGATAAAGGAGGGAGAGAAATACAGAGAGAGAGAGAGAGAGAGAGACAGGAGAAAAAGACAGCAACTCTTGGTAATTTGCATAAAAAGGTTGCTAATTTCTATCGCAAGAATAGCAGAGACAAGTGAGTAGGTAAGGGGAAGCGTAAGGGGTTGCTAGGCTAGGCAAAAAATTGTGCTCGTTAGTTGCGTTTTAGAAATGGGAAACCAGTTGACAGGACAAGTCAGTTGACTGCCAGGACACACTCATTATTGCTGAGCAATCAGCTCTAAAAGGTGCCAAATCAGCTAAAAAAAAAAAACCTAAAGAATATAGAGACAGAGACAGAAAGAAAGCGAGAGAGAGAGAGGCAGGGGAGTATGAGCAAAAAGAACTTAAATATTTGGCAAGTCTTTTTCGACTTTTGCCTTAAACAAAAGTTAAATGGCAAAGTTTTTGCTGGCCAAAAAACAATTCGCGCGCATTTAAATGGAACGAAACAAAAAGTTGTTTGTAGAGCACAAAGAGGGTGAAGAGGGAGTGAAAGAGAGGGGAAAGAAAACAGTGGGGGGGCTAGTTGGGGGGTTTGGTGGCTTGGCAAACTCTGTGAAATGTTAGCAACATTTCAACATTTTGGAACATTTCTATTTTGAAAGGCATCAAGTTTGTGTGCAAATGTGAAATGTTGCATGCCCCACACTAATTACACACAGCTGCTAAGACAGAGAGAGAGAGTGAGAGAGAGGGGAGAGTTGTGGAAAGGGGTAAGCAAATGTGTTGAATGTCAAGCCAAGACAATTCTCGCAATAAAAGCCAACGGAGCATGTCAAAAGCAATTTATGTGTGGCTGTCGTGGCAACAAACGAGACGCTTGCAACACACACATACACACAACGATTGTGGGCGGCGGCAGGTGGCCACTGACAACGTGTGACAAGTCTTAGCGGGCGGCTGAAAGGGGAAGGGGCAAACATTGCAACAAAGTGCACAGCACAAATGGCATAATAAGTGGTGAAAAGCTTGGAGGGGCAGAAGTTGAAGCTGAGCATGTTTGTCAGTTTGACAGCTACAAATCCAGCACGAAACAATGCCCAAGAAGGCGGTGGAGAAAGGGAAGAGAAAGCGGGAGAATGGTGTCGACAAGCCCCAACAATTTAATTGCAATTCAATGGTTGCAGTTAGAGACAAGGACAAAGATTAGGGGTGGGTAACAGAGAAACGTTGTTTAAGACAATAACAATATTGTACTCAGTGCAACAGTGAGTTAAAAATGAGCTTTGCCAAAATATAAATTCATATATCCGATTTCTTACTTTAAAAAATTGTTTAATTCAATGAAAACAATTTTTTTTTTTAATTTTTCTAAGAATTTTCGACGAACTATCGCAAAAAATAGTTTTTCAGTTTGAAAACTAGGTTTATTTCTTTTTATGAGAGTCAAATTGATTTTTATTAACTAATTTATATATTAACGCGCTATAAAATATGTATTTATCTGTTATGTTTATCTTAAAGCAAATCATAACATGCATAGATTTAAATAATAATTAATCAACGTTAATTTTAATATTGACATTTTATTGTACTTTAATATAAATTAATCATAAATCAATCTCATTTTTAGCGCTGTCATGTTAATTAAATTAAAGAAAAATAATATTAAAATGTAGTATATATTTTTGATATCCATACCCATTCATAATAATGACAGAAAAGTGGCCTTTGTCCATGTCCTTTACTGCTGAGAAGCTGAGGGAATTTAATTGACAAGCTAAAAGAAAGGGAGAAACGAAAAGAGTGTGAATTGGACAAAAGAACAGAGGAAGAAGGATAAGTAGTGGCAAAATTCTCGCGATTTCTTACAATTTCAGGCAACAAGTCTCAGCTATTGACTAAGCTAATTGAACACACACACAAACACACACTCTCTATTTTTGCTCTGCTTTTCTCAGCTCACAGCCAGCTCAAGGTCACTGCTGTCAGTGTGTGTGTGTGTGAGTATGTTACAGATGTTTTTCCCTCTCTCCCCATTTGGGCTATTCAAGGCCTACGCCTACGCAATACGTTAGCAAACCAACGCCTAAATATGTAACTCAACTCAACCCAGAAAAAAAAAGAAAAAAAAAAAAGAAAAAAAACAAATTGAATCCATTTGCACAACAATCGACAGCTGTTGTTGCTGTTGTCGCTCAATAAACGTTTATGCATTGCGAGTCTGGCCAAATATTTATTTTGGTTTATCAATCATACGCACCGTGGTGCGACCCACTCAAACAATATAATGGGAACAGTTCTTCTACACTTAAACAACAGTTGGAAATGCGCAGACTCTGCGACGAAGCACGTGGCATGCACTTAACAGCACGTTAACAGCGCGTTAACAGCGCGTTAACAGTCTGCTTGGCTTGGGCCAAGGCTAAGGCTGGTCCATGGCTTACACACACACACACACACACAAATAGTTGCACACACATAAACAACTTTAATGTTGCTGGGAACAAGCAAATGCTTTTTGCTAAACTTTTTTACACTAAACCCAAAGCGGCCAAGTTAACAACTCTGGTCACTCGCCTAGTGGCTTCATTTTAGCCTGAGTTGCACTTTGTTACAACTCCCTGCTCCACATACAGTTGCACATATGTGTGTGTGTGTGAGTGTGTGTTTGTTGATCAGCTTGTGGCCAAGTCCAAAGTCTAGACCCCAAAAACACAAAGTCAATCAAGTTCAAAGCATTACGAGTTGGCCATTGGCCGTTGCTGTCTTGGCCCCAAGTTCAAACAGGCTTCAAAATTGGCCAAGCATTGCATACGAAACAGGCGGGAAGTGCAAGACTAGCAGATACTCTGTATTAAACACAACTAACACGCTGCTCTTACTATGCTTTTCATGTGCCACATTCAAGTGTTATTTTTTATCATATAATATTTAATTTTTTATTATTATTTTTATTTTTTTTTTAATTTAATTTAATTTTATTATATTTATTATTTAATGTTTGCTAATCATTTTTTAATTCTATTTACATATGGCATTTAAATTTTACTTTTTAAAATTTCTATATTATTATACGTTATTTATTTTTTATTCAATAATGAGTTTAATTAAAAATTCAATGTTGACATTGTTTACCTACACTCTTTGTCTTATTTAATCACTTTAAATGTTTAAAAAAATGTAAGAATAAAATACTTACAAGCGACTGCTTATTGAGCCATATCAATAACCTTTCTCATATTTACAGGGTATAACACTGACTGCAAATCAAACTGCCAAATGCCAGCCTATCGTGTGTCTGACTTTGCCTGCTTTAGACTTTGCACTTTGGCCTTGAACTGAGTCACCTTTGAACTCGGCATGAAATGTTATTTTGTGATTTTTTATTTCTCTTCCATTTGTGAGGGTGGTGAGACAGGGAAAGGGTAAGTAGAAGGAGGGAGAAAGCCTGCATACCTTGTCACCTAAAGGGCAATTAAAATAAAGTGTCAAGTTTATGAGAGGCTTGAAGAGGCTTTGCATAAATAAAACAAATATTCGCATAGTTGGGCTGCTGCTTAACTTTAAATTAAAAGTTAAACACACGCAGCTTGAGTGTGCGACACACAAAGGAGGCGTGGCATGTTGCATGTGGCATGTGGCAACAGGCAGAGCGAACGTTTAATGAAAACAAATTAATCGCATTATGTTTACATACTGAGAAAATGAGTGGGTTGACACATTGAAAGTGACAGACAGACAAAGTGACAGATGTGAGGAGAGTGAGAAAAGAAGAGAGAGAGAGAAAGAGAGGGGACTGAGAGAGAAAGCGAGACAGCAACAGCCTTTGTGCAAACAGATAAAAGCACAAAGTGTTGACATTGTTAAGAGCTGAACAATAACAACCAACAGCATTAAAGTATAATTATATTGACTCTTCAGATACCCTGCAATTAGGCTGAAGTAACGTAATCTAAACATATATAGTAACATAATTTAAACGTATTTAAAGTTTCTAATAAAACTTAGTTTTCATTTATTATATGCTCTCTAATTAGTCTGTCATTCCATTAAATACTTTATATTTTACAGGGTATTCAGTGCTGGGTATATTTAAACACTTTTGCACTTTATGCCACTGCTAGTTAAATAAAAGTATTTTTTTTTTCGCATGTGGCATTTAACTTTTTTAATCAAAACTCTTAGCGTGCTTCTTCTCTCTCTCCACCTCTATCGCTCTCTATCGCTTTTACTCTCCGTGTCTCTTTTTCTCTGTATTCAAAGTGCTTTTAACTGCAATTTTGAACAATAATTTATGGTTGGCCAAACGTTCAGCCTCATTATGGCCAACAAAAAGGCCATCAACGCAATTATCAGCCAGCAAATATGACAAAAGCAGCGCAAAAAATTCAATACATAGAGAGAGAGAGAAGATGGGTATGGGGAGACAACTCTATGAAGATGTCAAGTCCAAAAATGAACTTGATGAATGCCAAACAAGTTGGCAGCCAAGTCAGTTTCAAGTCACAAGGACAAACTTTCTGGCGCAACAACAACAATAGCAACTACAATAAATAATGCATATAACACGACTTACAACAACAATAACAACAACAATAGACAATGTCAAATAAATTGTTGCCTGCGCGTAATTTTAATTATTATGAACTGTGAAAATTAGACATTCATTTCGGTTGCGTCGTCATCAAAATTCAACGAGTTGAACAACAGCTAATTTACAGCAAGTCCCGGCAAACGGAAAAAGGAAACCCGGAAAACAAGTCGCAATGCCAACAACTTTTTCATACTCAAATGAACTTTTGCCAACTAATGTGCGAGTGTGTAAGTGTGAGTGTGCGTGTCTTTGTGTGCGCGTGTGTGTGTGTCAATCACATGTTAACGTTTTGTTCACTGTCAATTTCAAGCAGCGCATAAAAGTAGGCAACAGAAAATTTCTATAAAAATATACTTCCTTTAATTGAAAAAAAATCGTGTTTTAAATTTTCTTAACTATAAAATTAAGATGCTGATTTCATTTAGAGGTCAATATGTGATTGAAATTCAATAATTTATCATAATCGTTAAAATTATGGCAAAATTATTAAAGTTAAAAATTTTCCAAAAAAATAATAAGGTAAAAAAAATTATTCAAAATTATTGAAATGTTTTAGTTGCCCATATAAGCCAAATTAAGATGCTGAATAAACTAAGAAAAAAAACCTTAATCAGAAAGACATGAAAATTCGTTTAAGTTTTGACAAAATCATGAGTGTTTGAAATTTAAAAAAAAAAAAAGAGGGTGTATATAGTATATGAAAAATAGCAAAAATGTTTGACAAATTTTCTATTTTTCAAATCAAAAAAGTTGTTATGCTAAATTAATTTAATAAAAGAATAATCAAAAAGGCAAAATTAATAAAATCGTTGAAGTCTCTAATTAATAAGTATTAATAACGAACTTTTTTCAACTGGAGAAGAACAAAAGGGTATACATAATTTTAGAAAATGTTGGTTTTTTAATTTAAGTGTGGTTTGAAGTATTTGTTTCAGATAAATTAAAATTCACAGAGCGGCATCATGGCGCGCACAAAAGTAGGCAACGAAAATAACATGTATATATTTTACAAGACGTGTAAGTGTGTTACAGTGCGTGTGTGTGTGTGGGGGTGTGAGTGTGTATGGGGTAGGGCCCTGTCTGTGTGTGAGTGTGTGTAATGTCAGCTGCTGAAGTTGTTGCCACCGAGTATTCAATATCAATTCATGTAAATTTAATTACGCATGCCAGCGTCTTGTTTGCATGTTCCTTTCTACACACACACACACACACACACATGCGACATGTGGCGGGTGAGAAGGGGAAGGAAGAGGCAACAATGTTGTAGCCGTGTTGTTTGCGCATATCTGATTACAGCCGGCAACAGCAAATGGCAGCAGTCGAGGCGTCTCAAACTAATTAAAGTGTAACAACAACAACAACAACAATAACAACAACAATACCACCAAAAATAACAACAACAGCAGCTTGCAACATGCGCCCACAAAAGACACAAGTTGCGTGCAGCAAATTTGTTTCACAGTCTTTGACAAAAGTTGTTTTATTTATATATTTTTTTTTGGCACGCTATTAACGCGAATTCGAAGCATACTTTGGTGTTATTAAGCCATTTGATCCTTTTAAAGACGCGACTTAACTTTTAATGCATTGCAAATTGTTTTGCAATTAACATGGCACAAATGGAAGCATTTCAGTGGCAGTGGCAAGTTGCTGTGGCAAGTTGTTATACTTCTTTCTCTTCTTGTTCTTCCGGCAAAGTAATTTGCAAGCTTTTCTTTTCTCTTCTTTTCTTTGCTTGCGATTAAATAATAACAAAAATAAAACGGCACCAAGTTGATGCAAAGTTTTGCAACAAAGTGTTGCAAGCAGCTAAACAAACTGCTACCTGCAAGTCTTTCCACCTCTCTCCCTCTCTCTCTCTCTCACCATCTTAAGGGGTTCTTTTGTTTATTGTCAGCCAAAGTTGAAATACTAAAAAAAGAAAATTTCTTGCACGCCAGCTAAAAACTTTTGATAAGCTCAAAACGAAGCGAAAGAAATTCAAATTCAAACTCAAATTGGAATACGGATTTGAATTTGTTGCACTGTCAGAACTTTAAGGTGAAGGCATTGAGCAGTTGCTTCTTTGAGAGGCACCAGCAAACTTTACGCATAAATAAAGTTGACTGCTCTTTATACCCTAACAGCGGGTAATTTATTTTTAAAACGATTTTTTGCAACGAAAATTTAAAGAATTTAAAGAAAATTTAAAACAACAATCTATTATTATCAAATAAATATTATTAAACATATTTTCGAGTCACAAATAATTAATAAAATCCTTCAAAACGTATTTTAATCATTAATATTCAAATTAAGAAATTATATTATTTTATTTTATTTATCTGGGCAAAACTCACATTTATTTTTGATTAAATCTCTTTAATAAATCTACAAGAATATCAAATCTGCGGTGTGAGAAGAAAACAAGCTTTACTTCCTGTTTCTATATATATTTTGTTGTACTTTTTTTCGAGTCCCGCCCTGAAACTGCAGCTGGCAGCAAAGGCTTTGGCAAGGAGCTGCAATGCGAGCCAAAACTCGTTATCGTTTAATTCAGGCAAGGAGCGTGGAGACTGGCCAAAGCCAGTCAATGTATTGGCAGTTGACAGGCAACACACAGTTAGCCGGGGAGCAGGAGAGAAGGAGAGCGGGAGGGGCAACTGATGGACAGCAATGGCAACAACTTTTTGACGTCTCTTTCTCTCTTCAGCATCTCTTTGTCGTCATATTATCCGTGTGCCACATTTTGCTGCATACTCTCTCTCTCTGCTTGCGCTTTTTGTTGCAACATTCATGCGCAATATTTACATAATGCAGCCTGATTGATGTTTGACTGTTTGGTTAAGAATGGGCTGCCACACACTTTGGCTATTGGTAATGAAAAGCGGGCCAAGAGATTGGCAAAAGGGATTATTGGCAGCAGATGCAGTGCCAGATGACAACAATTCACAACATGTAAACACACACACACACAACACAACACAATACAACACAAGTCGTCGTTATATTTGCACAGCTACAACAAATATTGCTAAGTAGCACAAGGCAGCATCAGCAACAACAACATCAGCAACAACAACAACTTGGTGCAATCGATGGCCTGCTTGTACTTCCTTTTATCTCCTCAGCCTCAGCCTCAGCCTCGACTCGATTTTCAGCGCAAATAGTTTTTGGTTTTTGCTTATTGTTGTCTACTTTCTTCTCCTTCATTCTTTCACTCTTCCCCTTTTGAACTACAGGCAGCTGGCACTGCGCCAATTCCAGCATCCTAGAGCCAACATTCTCAACGCCCGTTGGCAGCCGACTGCCATTTTGTTTACCAACCTTTGCAAAAGACTGAAGGCATTCCTCGAGCATTCTATAAACTCACATGTCCAAGCAATTCCCCAAAAAGGTGTATATATATTTCTCCCCTGCCACATAAACTTATGGTAATTTTGGGAAGAGCGAAGAAAACTATCGCTGAAATATGCATAGATAGTTATTAAGTGGCTGATAAGTAAATAGGAATAGGAAAAGAGTGTAACCATTAACTTCCCTGGGTTATAGGGCCTCTCAAGGTCGACTCTGTTTCCCTTGTGCTCAGCAAAGGTTATTTTACAGATTAATTTAATTTAATTTTATATATTAATTAAATCAAGAGGACAAATCATGATTGAAATGACATTCCTTTTTAAATTCGTACCAGTTTTGACAAATTTATAAAAGTTTAAAGTTGGTCAGACCTTGAATCTGGCAACTTTACAAGTCAAGAACCGAATTAAAAGTTTTGTTGTATCTAACTATGTCATAAGAAGTCCAATAGAAGTGAAAACTTAAGACATAAAATTTTTAATTTTCAAAATTTCAAAAAAAATGTTTAAAGGAAAATAATTTTTTTTACAAAATTATTTAAATTTGAATGCAGAATGAATTTAGGGGCCAAACTATGATGAAAATAACATTCCGCTTGAAAATCGGTCCAGTTTTGACAAAGTTATGAAAGTTTGAAATTGGTCGAACATTTGACCTAGCAACTTTACAAGTCCAAATTTATGTTCAATTTGACATGATTTTTTACCAGAAAATGAAAGGTCTCAGAATCAAGTTTAAAGTGTTGTTTTATACTAATTACGATATAAGGAGTTGATTAAAAGTAAAAATTTGAGATTTAAAATTTTCAATTTTCCAAATTTCAAAGGGGGAACCCTTAGCATCGAAACCATGATCTTGAGGAAAATAACTTTTTTTACAAAATTATTTAATTTTGAATGCAGAATCAATTTAAAGGCCAAACAAAGTTCAAAATGACATTCCGCTTTAAAATCGTTTGAGTTTTGATAGAGTTATGAAAGTTTGAAGTTGGTCCGACATTGGATCTATATTTTTAATTTAGCTTAATTTAGAAACAATGAAGGAATCATTATTGTATTTTTTAAAATAAGGGATAAAATATTTTATAAATTGGCTAAAGTTATGCTCATCATGCTTTTAACGAGCAACTTTTAACTTTAGTAAAGCAAGAAGTTTTCCTCCCTTGGCATTTATAATAAACACTTTTATTGCCCTTTTGCTCGCCACTCTTCCGCTCATCGTCATCATTCTGAAGTTATTAAATGCACTCGAGCAAAACATCAAAGTTCCCTTCTGGATTCCCTTTGGCATCCTTTATGTTTGGGGAGATTGTAGACATATTGAGAGACTTTGGGCTTGATGTTTATTAAATAGTTGCACGTCGTCGTCGTCGTCGTCGTCATCGTTGCCGTTATGTGGCAACATCAGAGCTTAGTGCATTACTGCAACTCGTGCTGTATTTCCATTTTGTTGTTGCAACAGTTTTGTTTGCCCTTTGACCCTCCCATTTGGACCTTGCCATACCATGCTCAATGCACTTTCTTTTTTTTCTCTTTGGAGAGATGCAAACGGAAAGGGGAGAGGGAGAGGGAAGAGGGGAAGGGGTGGAGTGTTTGCAAGCTGACAGGATGTCAGAGAGTTGCCAACGCATTGCCATGGCAGCCTTTGAGGCTGCAATGCCGAAATGAAAACCAAACAAATGCCACGCAATTCTCCCTCTCTTTCTCTCTCCCTCTCTTCCTCTACCCTCTACGATTTCAGCCCCTCACCCGCACGTTTGTCAATTCCTCCCACTGTTGATTTAAAGCACAAATTGCGAATTGCAAATTTCGCGTTGCGCTGCAGTTAGAAAAATTGCGTATACGCTACGTAAAACGTAACAACGCGCGTTACGACAATTTACATTTATTGCCAACCATTTGAAGCGAGGGGGAAAAATGAGAAAAGAGTAGAAAAAGGAGCTTGAAATTGCTGCCAGCTTCTATTATATTGTTAAGCTGACATTGGCCTCAGTTGACTGCTTGCTGATGGTTGTTGTTATTATTGCTATTTTTGTTGTTGTGGCATACACAAACACTTGGCATGAATTATGGATGGTAAACGGGGGAAAAAGCAGAGAAAGGAACACGAAATACGAAATACGGAATACGAAATACAATGGCAGATAAGCTGTCAACGGGTTGAGAGTTGCCAATTTGTTGGCTCATTGTTGGTTTGCCGCCATTGGTGACATTTTCGGAGCTATGTTTACCCTTATCAACGAGTCCTTTGCATAAAAGAATCCTATGAAATTGTAATTCCATTGATTGAATAAGTTAATTTAATTCAGTGTAATTACTTGAGTTATTTTAAATAAAATATAACATATTTAAAAACTTCATGTCATAAAAATACAATTACTTAAGTAATTAAAACTGCTTTCAAACAGTGTAATAACTGTAGAGCATTCAGTAGTCTGTCTGTTAATTGCCAATTTCATTCATATTTTATGTTTGTGTTATGCATAATTTGTTCGTCCTTTGGCTGTGCACTAAACCCGCCCAAGGACATTAACCCAACTCACTTTCGCATAATGAAATTTCAACGAGGCGACGAGACAAAATTTATGAGATTTACAAATCATTTTTCATGCGAAGCAAAAGCCAAAAGCCAAAGGCAAATTTGTTGCAATGCGGATAGACAAAGCTGTTAATTATTTTGTAGCCTATTAACAAAGAGCAGCTCAAGAATTAATGGATGGGAACAAGATATATATCTGCTCTCTACTCTCTGCTCTTTAAGACTCACTTCTCGACTGTCCCATTGCATATGCGTTAGTTGCAAGGACAAATGCTCTTGACACTTTTGGCGCAACAATTTCCGGTTGTTGCAGTTTGTGTCACTTTCTTGTCAGTTTCTAGGCCGCCTTATTCCCCCTCTCTCTCTCTCTGTCACAGTTGGTCTTTGTGGCGCCATTTAGAAGGCACATTAATCAATTTAACCGTCAGGAACAGAAAACAGCAACCAAGCGAAACCGAAAGCCAAGTTGAGTCCAGAAACAGTTCATGTAAATTATAACGGACACAAGAATTCATCTGTTTCTCTTTCTCTGTCTCTGTCTCTTTCTGTTACTACTTCTCTTTCTGCTTTTTGGCTTCTCGGTCTGCGTGTTTCGTTTTGTGTGGTGCAATTTTTGGTCTGGCGCCAGTTAAAAACTTAATTAAAACCATAACAAAGCAAAGTCCAACAACAGTTTGTTGCCAAACTTGACTATAAAATCTTTGGCGCCCAACGTGTGTTGCCCTCTCTCGCTCTCTCTCTCACACATAGCTGCAGATAAATGAAAAAACATTTGCATTTACACACATGTTCAGCATTTAGATGCAATTAAAGTGCAAAATGGACATCAGAATGAATGTAAATGAAAAGGACTCTTAGATTCGATGCTTACAGCAGCAAGAGTGGGAGAAAAAACGAGCTCTAGAGGTTCTTTTGTGCATTTGAAATTTAATTAACACACAACGACAAAAAAAAAACTAATAAAATCTCATTTCAAAGAGTTTTCTGATGAGGCAAACGACGAGAACAACGAAGTAGATGCATCACAGACCAGCTAAGGGTGATTTTAAGAGGAGCAAGCTTACAAGGGAGACAAGACAGGACAGGACAGGACAAGACAGGACAAGAGCTTTCACTTCCGCTTTGGCGTTGACTGCTATTTCAGCGCCTGTTGCTATTGTCAGAGCAAACGAAATGAAACGAAATGTTGCAAGGATGCAACAAGGATGCCAGCTAACAGCTATTGTTGCCACAACTTTTATTCTCTAATGAATGTCAACTTAAGGGGCCTTTAACAGTCGAAATTAATCAGGCGAAAAGTTACTGGTCAGGTTTTATAGCGCAATTATGAGAGCTATTTAGATAAAAAATCGCATTAAATGCATAGTTTGAGCATTGATTAAAAGCCATATGCGATTTACGGTCAAAGCAAAGCGTCATCAAATCTTTATGGCAAAAAGCAATAAAATTGGAAATGTTTGCTGTAAACATAATGGAGACAGAGCTGAGAGATGAAGGATGAAAAATAAAAACTGATTGTTGAGCAGAGCGAGCAAATTGAGGGAAATTGAAAACGGAGAACAACGAGAAAATGGAGGAAAAAAATCCAAAGAGAGAAACAAAATGAACAAAACTGCTTGAAATCTATAGATAAAGCACTTGGCTTGTTAACATTAAAGTAGTTCAACTCCAGGGACTATTTCAACTAAATGAAGCGCTAAATTTGTAAACTTGTTGCCAACATTTTAAGCACTTAACGAGGCACACAGCAACTACCCTCACTCACCCCTTTGTACCCACCCTCTTTACCATAGAGACTAACAGACAAACTGCAGCTGTTCAAAATTAAATCGACTTTCATTATTTATACGCTGTGATTTTCAATAGGCAAACTGTCTGTCTCGCTCTCTCTTATACTCAGTCTCCTTCTCTCTCTCACTTGTTGTAGTACTGTTGTCTGTTAGTTTGTCCAAATATTTGCAGCTATCAACAGTTTTTCATTGGACTTTTATGAACATTTTTGACGATTTCGATTTTACACAGTCAATATTTACACATAGTGTCTACTTCCTCCTTCTTTCTCTCTCTCTTTCCCCCACTCTTGCTGTGCTGCTCTATTTTGTGTGCTTGGTCACAGTTTATTGGTTGTGCAGTTAACCAAAAGTAAATCGCATATCGGATTCTACCGTTTTGGCAGCAGCACATAAACCGCTTAGCACAAAATTACTCATACGCCAAGTGGAACCAATTGAAACGCAGTTTTTTTTTTGCTATCCCCATTCCCATTTTCCATTGCAGTGGCTGTTGACCCAGTTCACCATCTTTATTCCTGGCCAGCATCATCATCTTCAGCTATAGCTATAAGCCGCTGCTGCTCTACTTTATGGCTGTTTTTGCAGCTACTGTTTTGTATTTATTTGTATGTTTTTCTTGTATTATTTTTCCTCTGTCATTTTCAATTTGGCTAATCGACACACTCCAAACTCGCCTCGCTTTGTCCTGCCTGCAATTGTTCCAGTTAGTCACGTGGTTTGGCATCTCGCTAACTAACTAGCTGACTGTCTGTCTGTCCGTCCGTCTGTCCGTCTGTCCGTTTGTCTGTTTTGCCCCACCAACAACTGCAGTGACCCACATTGAAAAGCCATAGCCAAAGCCAAAGTGAAAACCAAAACCCAAAAAACCAGATTCAAAAGTAATGTTGAGCCAAAAACAGGCAACAACAAAGTCAAAACGAAGCCTCAGTTTAGATGCTCTAACTCTACAGAGGTTTGAAGGAATCGAATATATCAAAAAACTTCAGAAAGAAAATTTTTAGAATATTACACGCCCGTAGAATAAATAAATTTACTAATAAATAAATTTTAAAAATATTTAATATTTAATTTAGAAATATTAATTTAAAAAAATACAAATTTTTACTTTTCTCTGGTTTTTATGGGAAAATAAAAAACAATACATTCTTTTTTATTATTATTATTATTTATGGACTGCCAGATAGGCAAAATTTACCTATGTGGGACAGAATATTATGGCTATAATGATGTAGCCCATTCTCCAAAATAAGAATATAAATTTTGAAGTTTAAACAAAGCGTTTTACAAGCCGAGACAAATATAAATTGCCTTCCAAGAGTAAATAACCATAGCTTAGTAAAAATTTCCCATCCGAACACAAAACTTTCAGTTAAGTCTTTTCATAGCTGGTTTACCAAAGCTGTTACCAATTGTCCATACCCCAAACGGAATTTGAGTTACATTGTGGTGGTTTGACTGGGATTACATAAAGACCACACAGCGAGGGTCGCCTCGACCATAGGAATTAATTGAAAAGTGAAAGCCGCAAAGCGCTGAAAAGTATGCTATAGTTTCACTTTTCAGCTCAAATTGCAGCTGCAACATGCTGCATAATTCAAAGGCCTACTTAGATAACTGCATCTAATTATATTTGTGTGCGCGAGGGTGGCAACTCTGGTCCCTATCAATTGCAAGTAGCGCAAGGCTGCAACAAAAACTTCAGTTTTTTCCCATTGGCATTTCCCAACTAATTCAACGAGCAGCCAATTTGAAGCCAATTGCGAATGTGAACAGCATAAAAAAAAAGTTTTTCAACAACTCGACAACTATGTAAGTGAGTGGCAGCAACAACTAAATAGAACTGCAGCTGCAACAATTGCTAAAAGGAAAATTGCTTGTACATTGAAATTGAATTATTTGTTGGGCAGGAAAAGTGACTGAAATTGTGCTGCGAAATGCGCTTACAAAACTCGCATCAACTTGCAACAACAGCAATAACAACAAACGTCAGTTCAACAGCTTTTGTTTGGTGCCACATGTGTGTGTGTGTGTGTGTGTGTGTGTGTGTGTGTGTGTGTGGCAAGTGGGCGTGGCAGGAGGCGCACTCGACTCGTGCATATTTCAAAACTAACAATTGTTGTTGTTGCACTCATTGCTGTTGTTGTTGTCGCTTTTGTGCAGCCGCAGGTCGAAAAGCTGTTAAAAAAGAAGAAGCAGCTGAAAAGTTTACTCTCTTTTTTTTAGCCTTTTTTTTGCCTTTTTTCGCGTTAAAACTCGCCGAGCGGCCACTGAAATTGATTACCGATAACGCCAGAAAGGATAATGGACTTTTGTCCAGCTGCAGCTGCAGAAAAACAACAACAAAAAAAGGGACTATTATAGAGGCCAGCGGCAAGCGGAAAGGAATATGAACAACCCGGCGGCAAACTAACGAAATGTTCAAAAGGAAACAAGCAAAAAAGTCGAAAAAAAATATATACGAAAATAAAAAAAAAATACAGCAAAAAGTTAAAAATATGCTTCATAGGGCCAGAGATCGGGAATTGGAAAATGCTGAGGCGAAAAATCAAAAAGGACTAAAAGGATGCCACAGTTGCCACACAGCGACAGCATATTGCAACACAGTTGAGCAGCGGAAAAGCCAACTAGCAGGAAAGGCAAAGGCGATTATGGGTTTGGGTGTGGATTTCAGTGCAGCTCGAGTTCATGAGAAGCGCAAACAGAGGCGGCCTGGCGACCTGGCAACAGCTGCTGAGATTCACAAGCTGCTTAGTTTAAATACTTAACTGGCAACTGGTATGCAAAATAGTTAGATCTGTAGTGAATTTAAATTTCAATTGTGCTAGCAAAGAAATGGTAGAGCTTAGAACAATAATTAAATTATAGATTCCAAAAGAAATTCATGAAAAATATTTAACTTTTATTCGACATAATAAAATACTTTGGTAATTTCTTTAACATTGTAAAAATATATATAAATTGTAAATTAAGGATCCTTCAACTCACTTATCGAAATTTTAAGATAAAAAATTATTACTTTTAAGTAATGGTAATTTTCTGTTGCTCTACTCAAATACTAACATGTCAAATGATGTAGTTAATAAAAAGTCAATTAGAAAGTATACAAAAGTATTTAAATCATAAATTCCAAATTAACTGTTAAATGTCAAATTTTATTGAAAATTTTCCGAATCAAATCATTTGTTTAAAATCAGAAATCTCTTAAGCTGTTTCCTGAATATTATAAAATTTCCTTTTTAATAAATTTAAATTAACATTAATTGTGAATAGATTTTTCATTAATATTTTTTAATCTATCAAAAGCATTTCTATTGCCTGTTAAAGTGACGTTAACAGCCTGAAACTAAAAGAGTTATGTTAAATGACGATTGAAATTTATATCTATATTTTATATACTTTTTGTGACTTTCCTGCCATATTTTTGTATACACCAAACGAAACTGTTGCCAAAGAGTTGCTGTTTTCGCTGCGGTTTTATTGGCTTTACGGAAATGTTCGCCCTTTAACCCTTTGTTCACAGAAATTTACATTTGGTCAGCAAAGTGAACAATTTGCTCAAGTTATTTGTGTTAAAAAAATAAATAAAAAATTCAACGCTGAGCAGCGCACAAAATGGAGTCTAGGGGGTGATAAAGAGGGGTTGGAGTAGTAAGGTTTGGTGCTGGCACATTATTTGCATAGCTCATAATTATGCGCCGGACTCACATGGGGCAACATTTGGTTGCCTGACCACTGGCCACATCCGCTGCGTGCTCAAGTGCAAAAGATTTTCCTGCATTATCTGAAAAGCAAACACAAATGAAGGGAACAAACGCAGGCAAAAGGAGGAAGAGATGAGAAGAACGCGACGACAGAGTTTTTGGCAATTTGTAACATTTTGCTCATTACACACACAATGAAAATGATATGCTTGTGTGTGTGTGTGTGTGTGTAGAGAAACTTCCGTTTGCATAAAAATGGCGCCAGTTGAGAGCAAAAAAAAGAAAGCAAAATATAAAATAAAATAAAAAAGAAGAAAGCGAAAATCTAATAAAACATGTTTTAAAAAACGAAGTAGAGCAGCGTGCACAAGTGAAGTGGCATTAAGCGAAGCGAGCAGACGAGAAGAAAGAGAGAGAGAAGAGAGGGAAGTGAAGTGAAGTTTCCGGGGCAAGAGGAATAGTAGCAAAAACACACAGCGTGTTTAACGAGCCATTTGCTGCTTTGGCGCTGAACCTGCTAATTGAATTAGAGGCGCTGCAGGATGTTGAACAGGAGCTGAAGCAACAGACGCAGCTGGAATGAGTGAGAGAAGAAGCAACCAGGGGAGGGGGCAATGAAGCTGGAGCAGCTCCAGCAACAACAACAAAGATTGCGGGTGTCCTCTAAACGCTTCGGCATGCCTCATTCCACATGCCGCATGCCTCCGGCTTACTGTTTTGCCCGCAGGATTCAATTAAGTGTAAGTGCGGCACACCCTCACACACACCATCACACACACTGATAACAGCAAGTGTGTCTAAAGATATCAAATTCTATAATAATCGAGCACAAAGCACTGGCAACAGTTTCCACTACACAAGCGTCTTATGTCTAATGAGTTAACTTGGCTTTAAGATAGCAAAACTTGTTGTCAAATTCTGTGGTACTTGCCACAACAGTTTACTATGCCACATCAGCTGTGATAAGCGAAACGTTTGACGATTGAACATAAAATAACCAAGGGAAAAACCAAAAATACCAAAGAAACCCCAAGGCAATATGACAAGAGACGCCTCTGCCGCCGCCTACGCCTCTGGCAGCGGGGTGAGGGGGTAAATTGAATCTTAAAAAAAATGTCTAACCAATTGCGAGAGAGAAACTGACAAACAAGAAACTAGGCAAAGCGCTGTATTTAGTTATCGTCTAATAGTGCCAATGACAGCTTTATGATATAGTGAATGGATCCAAAAAAAAAAAAACAGAAATTACTTGATCTGAGATATAGGTTCACAGAGACAGACGGATATGGCTAAATCAACTTGGCAGTCAATGCTAAAGAAAAATTTAAACTTTATGGAGTCTGCTTTCTTAAATATTATTATTAAAAAATATTGAAATATTTTAGAATATTTGTACAGTTTAATGACAAATGATTTCCAAACATATTGCACCGATAGATCTAGAAATGTAAACATGCCTAAGCATGTCAGAATTGCTATTTGACACGATAATTTCGTGTGACCGCAGTTGTATTATTAGTGTAATTACAAACCGATTAGTCTCTTAGGAGTTTATGGGTATATTAAGCCCGTTAATTTTCTCTGATTTCTCAAATCAACTTTAAAATGGTTTCCCATATTATATTGCCGATTGTATAGAAATGCTACTGATATTCCATCGAGGCTGTCAAAGTATGGTAAGTTTGAAATACTTCAGTATTTAGACTCTTATTCCAATTTTTACTGGGAATATGAACCCCTATCCATCACACTTTAAGTAACGGAATGATTTAAGTTTTACAATAATAATTGACTGGAATTTTGACATGAAAGATGAGTATGAGGTAGAGATTACTTTATTACAGACTTTTCTCATCTCTCTGACCAAATCATTATTACTATTTGTTGATAGATTGAGTTGACAGTATTTCGCAGCCAAAGTGGTTTAGAGAATGATTTCACCCCGTTGCCGTATGCGCTTCCAAATACATCTGTTAGACAGGCTAAACCAAAATATTAAATATATGCCAATTTAGGACACTGCTCAAATTTTCCGAAATCTGAGAAGTTCGTAGGGAGTCCATGGGCAAAAAAAACAGTATGTAGTCGAACGTTGAAATATTGAAATTTTTTGAAAAATTCAGATTAAAAATAGCTAAATGGAAAAAAGTATTTTTAATTGAAAAAAATAAAATAAAATAAAAATAAATAAAATTTCATATCCTTATAAATAATAGTTTAAAAGAATCTACTTACGAAAGTTTCACAATGTTTTCAAGACGTCTCCACAGACATAAGTATTTAGTGGCTTTTGAAGTGATGTTGCCTTAAATTGTGACCATTTGTCTTGCTTATCAGTGCTCTAAGTATTTTTAAAGGCCGCGTCTTCACTGAAAAGAATTTGATAAGCGGTTAAAAATGGCTTCAGTTGGAATAACAATAAGAGCAGACTGAGTTAAGCATTGACATTTATTATGAGTTTAGGGTATCAGCATCACACACACACACACACACACACACACACACACACACATTGTCAACTCCCCAGCAAACATTTTCTATCGCCGAAGAGTCGAAGGCGACTCGCCCAGAAGTTTAATTTAATCGCCCGCGATATCGCATTCTAATCGCTTTCTGAACTTCCTTCGGGAGAAAGTGAGCCACTTCCGCGACACTTCTTAGGCGAGTCGCGGAAGAGTCTTCCCGAAGTGTCGCGGAAGAGTCTTTTCGAAGTATCGCGGAAGAGCCTTCCGGAAGGGTCGCAAAAGAGTCTTCCAGAAGTATCGCCTAAGAGACGCCTAAAAGTATCGCAAAAGCGTCGCGCAGAAGACTCGCAGAAGAGTCTCCCTAATATAACCATAAATTTATAATTCTTATTTATACATATTATATAAATATTATTTATTCATAAATGAGAAATCAAAATTAATTATTCATAGTTTTCAATTAATTAATTTTTTGTTAATTCAGTCCTGTGCATGTACCAAATACTGTTGACGCATCTTATTCATTTCCTCATCGGTAGCTAAAGGAAATTTTTTATGTTCGATGTCTGAAAAATATAAAGAGAAAGATTATTATATGTATAAAATATACGAAAAGTTATAAAGCCCTTACCTCTAATTATGGAAAACAGATAAGGCTGTTGGATGCTGGATTAAGAATTTGTTCCACGCCATGTCAAATTCACCGCCAATTCATCGTCTAGTATGGCTTTTAAAGCGTTTCTTGTAATAGAAGCCTCATGTTTTGACCATTATTGTGTATATAGGATGTCTAAAATTGGAAATATAAACATTTGTATACATATATTTTTATGGATTGACTTACCAATTGGCTCTTCATAGGCTCGTCTGATTGCAAGACTTCATCAAAGTTCTCAAGTTCCGTCATGTTAGTGAAGGGTAATTTGAGTAGGCGCAACTGTGGCACTTCTTCAAGAAATCAAATATTTAATATGTTGCAGATTTAAATCTCTTTTTATGTTAACTTACCGGAAAAAATGTGTTGAGATCTCATATTTATAAAACACGTGTTTTCTGGTACGCACAGTTCACAAGCAAGAATATAAATGCGCAGTGCGCAACGCAAAAGGCTCTGCTAATGAAGAAGAAAGAAGGAGAAGTTGTCATCGCCACCGTTATTTTAGGTACTTAATTCATTTCTTCGTTATCGATACACAACGTACTATCGCTAAACAGTCGCCTGGAAGATTCAATCTTCTAACAATCTCCCGCGCGACTCCCAGAAGACTCTTTTTGGCGATGCGCGATTGTAAAGTCGCTCAAATGTTTGCAGGGTCGATTGTCATTTATCATTCAATGTTCATTGATGAAAATCAATGTCAATTCCCAGAGTGCGTGTGTGTTTGTGTGTTTTATGCCACGCCCACTCAAGTACGCCCTCCGATGAGCACAGTGACTCAGTTGTTTATGTTATTACACTTTATTGGCCATTTTCCCGCCTCTTTTTACTGAAATCGCATTGAATCGATAGCACAGAAATGAAAGTTTTGTAATCGAATTATCCTCAAATGCGAGAAACTTTTAATTAGTTATCGAATGATTTATTTCAACCAATTGACAGCTGTAAAGTTGCAACTGCAACTGCAACTGCAACAGCGCTTTCAATTTCATTTAAAATCAAAAAAAAAATTCCATTTTCATCGTTCATCTCTTTTTGTGGAATTTATCAACTGAAAGTCACAAAATGGAAAATTGGAAAATTGTTAGCCAAACAGCGGCCAGAGGGGATTGAGGTGTGGATTGGGAAATTGAGGCTATTTCATTATTAAATTCCAAAAGTGCTTCAAGGCGGGCAAAGTATAGACAGAGAGAAAGAGAGAGAGTGAGAGAGAGAGAAGAGAGAGTGAGTGGGGTAAGCGACATTTGGCTTTGGCTCGTTGACTTTTACCAAGGAAAAATACAAAATAAAAAAAGTGAAATGAAAAACTTGGGGAAAATGACTTGAAACCAATCAGCGTGAAAATTGTTGTCGACTAACAAGAAGCAAGGACATACGCAGTTTATGTTCACAGGTCTCTCTATTTCTATACATGTGTGTGTGTGTGTGTGTGTGTGTATAAGTGTGTGTGTTTAGGTTATTTTGTTTCCTGCTTTGTTGAATTTCTGTAAATTGAGTCATACTTTTGTAATTCTCTCTTTCTTCGTCACGCCTCAGGCCTTTCGATTTGACGCCAACAATTGAAATTGGAAAACTGAAATCGCCAACTTAAATACGAAATTCAACTTTGAATTTGAAACTAAGCTTTTCTCTAATGTGTTCAAAAATACCCAATTTAATTGTAAACATTTTTAAATAAATTTTTAATTTTTTTTTATTTAAAAAATACATTGATATATATTTTAAATATTGAAACATTTAAGATTATTTGTATATATATGATTACCAAACATAATGCATCGATAAATCTGGCAATTTAAACAAGCTTAAACATGTCAGAAATGTTAGCTTTTTCACACGATAATGTCGTGTGACATCAGGTGTATAATTAGTGTAATTAATTAGGGTAAGCCACCCCGCTTCTTAGGGATTTATTGGTATATAAGGGCCGTTAATTTTTTCTGATTTGTCACATCAATTTAAAAATGGTTTTTCATTCTATATTGTCATTTGTATTCCTAGGACTGCTACTTATATTCCATCCGGGCTGTCAGAGTGTGGTAAGTCTTTAAGTTTTCATTATTTAGACTCTTCTTCAATCTCTTACTCACAGCGGACTTGGAACTATGAACTCATATCCAGCAGCTCTTTCAGCAGCGACGAGAGCAAATTGCTGATTGAGACAAAAATTGAGCGTTCAAAGCGCAATGATTTAAGTTTAACGCTTGTATATGACTGGAAGTTCGACGCCAAAGATACTGATGTGGTAATTATTAATCAATTAAGATAATTCCTATTCCTATCCTAATCCCATTCTTGTTGATAGGTCGAGATGAGATTTTTTCGCAGCCCAAGTGGTTTCGAGAACGATTTTACCCCGCTGCCGTATGAGGTCCCAAATATGACATTTATTGAGGGTAGAGAAACATATTATAAGGATTTATTATATGCCAATTTTGGACACTGCTCCAATATTCCAACATTTGAGGAAATCGTGAACCGTCCATGGCCTAAACAAAAATATGTTTTTGAACGTTGTGTAATCACCGGTATAAATTTTCCTGAAATTCTACCACAAGGTACATATAAATGTATTTTAGCATATAGTGGTGAAGTCGATATGAGTGTGACCGTCATCGTAAAGGTGACATCTAAGTTTATTCCTTGAAGATTTAGCAATTTGTATATATTAAGAATCATGGATAAAAAAAGGTTATAATGGTTTTGGGTAAATTTGTGTTATAAGCATATAAAAAATAAACATATATTCTTAATAAGTATCAAAATAAAATTTAAATGTACAATTTAATGAGTGCACTATGGGCGATTTTTTGCTTTAGGCGGCATAAACTCTAAATATGAAGTTAGAAAAGAATAAAATTTAGAAAACATTTTTAAAAATTGGACCACCTCCTCCCCACTCGGCTCTGGCCAGCAAATTCGACATATTGGCAAAAACTCTAAACGTAAAGCTTTGCTCTTGAAATTTTGTACAAGTATTACCTATATAATACAAGATTTTTATAAAAAAAAAATAATAATTTCAATAATTTGTACAACCAAAATGACATTTTCTAAATGTGATTTATTCGAAAAAGGCCACAGACTAAGTTTTGGTAACAATGTCTCATAAAAGATTTTCATACTAAGACTTGATATTCACCCGATCGGTCCTATGAGAGCTATATGATATAGTGGTCCGATAATGAACCAACTTTGGACAGGATATATAAAACCAATTGTTATGCATATTTAATCAGTTTGGTTACGATATCTCATTAAACAAAAAAGTTTTTTATACTAAAACTTGATTTTTGACCGATTGTTCCTATGGGCGCTATATGATATAGTGGTCCGATTCAAAAAAGAAACAAACTTGACCTGCCTGCAAGATAGAGGAATCTACATACACAATTTGGTGTCACTAGCTTTTAAATTGTTCTTATAAATGGGATATGAAATTTTTTTTTTCGATTTGTGGGTGATAAAGGGTGCGTGGGCGAATTTTGAAACAAACTTGATCTGCTTGCAATATACAGGAATCTACATACCAAGTTTGGTGTCTCTATCTCTTATAGTCTCTGAGGTCTAGGCGCTCATACAGACGGACAGACAGACGGACAGACGGACGGACATTGCTATATCGACTCGACTGTTGATGCTGATGAAGAATATATATACTTTATAGGGTCTGCTTTAAGAAATTTTTGCTTATTTTTTAGCTTTCAAATTTCACAAGCATGTTTTATAAAAAATAAGCTGACTTTGCAATCCCCCATAGTGGAGTGTTTAAAATTATTTATTTTAATAAGTGTTATTTTTTTGATTACTTGTGCAATTTAATTGAATATGATTACCAAACATAATGTACCGATAAATCGGCAATTTAAACAAGCCTTAACATGTCAAAAATGTTAGCTTTTTGACACGATAATGTCGTGTGAAATCAGGTGTATAATTAGTGTAATTAATTAGTGTAAGCCACCACGCTTCTTAGGGATTTATTGGTATATAAGCGCCGTTAATTTTTTCTGATTTGTCACATCAACTTTAAAATGGTTTTTCATTCTGTATTGCCGTTGGTATTCCTAGGAATGCTACTCGTATTCCATCCGGGCTGTCAGAGTATGGTAGGTTTTAAAGTTTTCATTATTTAGACTCTTGTTCAAACTCTTACTTACAGCAGACTTGGAACTATGAACTCATCTCCAGCAGCTCATTCAGCAGCGACGAGAGCAAATTACTGGTTGAGACAAAAATTGAACATTCAAAGCGCAATGATTTAAGTATTACATTTGTATTTGACTGGAAATTCGACGCCAAAGATACTGATGTGGTAATTATTAATCAATTAAAGATAATTCCTATTCCTATCTGAATACCATTCTTGTTGATAGGTCGCGGTGAGTTTTTCACGCAGCCCAAGTGGTCTCGAGAACGATTTTACCCCGCTGCCGTATGAGGTTCCAAATATGACATTTATTAAGGCTAGAGAAAAATATTATAAGGATTTATTATATGCCAATTTTGGACACTGCTCCAACATTCCGACATTTGAGGAAATCGTGAACCGTCCATGGCCTAAACAAAAATATATTTTTGAACGTTGTGTAATCACCGGTAAAAATTTGCCTGAAATTCTACCACAAGGTACATATAAATGTGTTTTAACATATACTGGCGAAGTCGAAATGAGTGTGACCGTCATCGTAAAGGTGACATCTAAGTTTATTCCTTGAAGATTTAGCTATATGTATATATTAAGAATCATAGATAAAAAAGGTTATAATGGTTTTGGGTAAATTTGTGTTATAAACATATAAAAAATAAACATACATTCTTAATGAGTATCAAAATAAAATTGAAATGTACAATTTAATGAGTGCACTATGGGCAATTTTTCGCTTTAGGCGGCATAAACTCTAAATATGAAGCTAGAGATTTGAAATTTTTTGTGAACGTTAGTTGAACAAAAATAAAATTTTAAAAAAAATTTTAAAAATTGGACCACCTCCTCCCCACTCGAAGCCAGTTTTTGATTATGCTGCCATGAAATTTTGCGCTTTATGCCGCCTAAACCTTAAAATCGCCCATAGTGGAGTGTTTAAACTTTTATATTTTAAAAAGTGTTATTTTTTTGATTACTTGTGCAATTTAATTAAATATGATTACCAAACATAATGCACCAATAAATCTGGCAGTTTAAACAAGCCTAATCATGAGAAAAATGTTAGCTTTTTGACACGATAATATTGTGTGACATCAGGTGTATAATTAGTGTAATTAATTAGTGTTAACCGACACGTCTCTTGGGGATTTAGTGGTATATAAGGGCCGTTGATTTGTTTTGATTTCTCACATCAACTTAAAAATGGTTTTTCGTTCTTTATTGCCGCGTGTATTCCTAGGAATGCTGTTGATATTCCATCGGGGCTGTCAGAGTTTGGTAAGTTATAAATTTTCCAATATTTTGACTAGAGATGTAAAACCAAACTTGAGATCGAGTTGTGTAGCGAAATAGAAAATCGCCAATATAACTTAAGAGCTGTCGATATATTGCAAAATAGAAGATCGTTTTGCAAATATTGAAATTTATCAAAAAAAATGCATCATAAATTGAACGAATAAAAAATCGATATTTCGATGTATTTTTACTTCACTTATTTAAACTCTTATTTGAACTCTGACTTTCAGCTGACTTGGGACTATGAACCCATATCCATCAGCACTTTCAGCAGCGACGAGAGCAAAATGAAGATGCAGTCAAAAATTGAACATTCAAAGTGGAATGATTTAAGCACCACAATGACAGTTGACTGGCAGTTCGACGCCAAAGATACTGATGTGGTAATAATTACTCTATTGATAGAAATTCTTATCTTCTTGACAAACTCATTCTTCTTGACAGATCGAAATGACCGTTTTTCGCAGCCAAAGTGGTCTAGAGAATGACTTCACACCGCTGCCGTACGCGATCCCAAAGATGACTTTTATTGAGGCTAGAACAACATATTATAATGACTTTTTATATGCCAATATAGGACACTGCTCCAATATTCCGAAATTTGAGGAAATCGTGAACCGTACATGGCCTAAAAAAAAATATGTACTCGAACGTTGTGTGGCCACCGGTAAAAATCTCCCAGAAATTATGCCACAAGGTATATATAAAAGTGTAATGACATATACTGGTGAATTGGAATTCAGTGCGACCTTTGTTGGAAGGGTGACTTCTAAGTTTATTCCTTAAAGATTTCAAAACAAACATGTATGGAAAAACATAACATAAACAAGAATTGTAATGGTTTTGGGAGAGTTTTTGAAATTGGCATAATACGTACTATATATTCTTGATGAGTATCAAAATAAAATGTTAATAAAAATTTAAATGTTGTTTTGAATTTAATTATATAAAATAAACATTTTTTTTTATTTTAAAATTTAAATATAATATCATTTTTGTTTTTAAGATAAGCTGTAACTTATAAATTTTATATTTTAAATTTGAATTACTCCACTATTTTTTTTAATTTCTTATTTTAATATTTTTTTGTTTTTTTTATTTTAATTAGATACTGTTTTTATGCATTTTTAAAAGTTATTTAAAAGCTTTCAACAATTGAATATATTTTAAATTGTAGCACATTTAATACGCGCAGCACGTGGCGTATGCGTAATTTTATTTATAGGCGCCAAACACGTTTGCAATATGACCAGCCCCCTCAATGCCAGAGCTAAAAATAATAACGCACAACGCACGCAATGTAAACAAAAGCCTAACAGAGAGAGAGAGGGAGAGAGAGAGAGAGAGAGCGAGAGAGAGAGGTGCTGAGGCAGCAACAGTGTGACGTGAATTGTGACCAATTCAAAGGAAAAGCGCCTGCGCCGCCAACGACGCGATAACAGTTGGCAATAACTGTTACCAGTATTTTACCGTTGTTGCTGCTGCTGTTGCTGCTGCTGCTTGTTGGCCAAGCCAGAGCTTTGGTCACATGCGAGTTTCAGTTTCAGTTTAGTTTTGGCAGCGAGCGCAGCACAACGTCGAAGTTGTTGCAAGCATTTCTTGAAGAGACGAAAACATTTCATGCGCGCTCAATCAAAGTGTAAGTGTGTGCAAGTGTAAATGTGTTGTAATCAGTAAGCAGTAATCAGTAATCAGCTCGAAGCGTTAAAGTGTCTAAATGCTTAATAAATTGCAACAAAAGCTGACAAATAATGTGCAAAAAAAGAATGTTGCAGATATTTTGATATATTAAAGTTAACGCGCGCGCTGCTTAAAAATCAATGAAAAGCGAAAGTGAAAACACAGCACACGCACACACAGATACAGCTACAAACACAGTTACAGATACAGCGCACAGCTGCTCAAACAGAGAGACAGAGAGAGACAGAGAGAGAGAGTGTAACGAGCTGAAATGCTTTTTTGACGTCATTAATTTGACTACATATAAAATAATTGCTGTGCCCAAATTTAACAAATTAGCTTTGTTAATTAAATATATAAATTAAATGTTAATAAAAATTGTAAAAAGAAAAAAAATAATTATGTAAAAAAGTGTTGCATAATCTGCAGGCGCAAACAAAACTCGTGACTTACATAGAGCGACGGAAATGCAGGCAAAAAAAAAAGGAAAAACTCTCGCTTGATGTCCTTGAACGTTGCTATGCATAAAATGTGTGGCAGACAATGTTGACGCTGCCTCAGTCAGTCAGTCAGTTAGTCAGTCAGTCAGTTTGTCAGTTTGTCAGTTGAGTTTTCTCTTTTTACCCACTGGCATTGGCACTTGGACCGTGTTTATCTTTTTGCTTTGGCATAAACAAGAATTCACGGCACGCCAACTTTGAAAACAACTCAACGTACAACATACAACATACAACGTACAACGTACAACATATGTTATGTGCATGAGTTTGTGGCATAGAAAACTCTTAGTTCAGTTCAGCTCTGTTGAGTTCATTTCAGTTTCTAGTTTTCTAGGTCGACTTTGGCTTGTGTTTTTTTTTTTGGTTTTTTGTATTTGCTGCTGGGGTTAAAGGTTGCATGTTACGTTAGCTTGGCAGCTTTTTTGCTTGCAGCTTGCGGCTTGCAACGCAATCGGTTATCTCTTTTTTTTTTTTTGGTTCTTTTGCGTAATTGGGTTGCCCAACACACAGCGCATTGAGTCCTTGAACTGCTTTACACACATACGCACACACACACACACTCGCACACACGCACATAGACACACACTGTGCAACGCCCGAGTCGCGTCACATGTGCAAACAGCTTTAAGTTTATTGTGCCTCTCTCTCTCTCTCTTTGTTTTTCTTTTGGCGAGCTATCTCTTTTCTTTCAAACTGGGCACTGTCTTTAAGCTTTTTGTGCACGGCAGTGTTATTTATGTGGCAAGCAACCCTTTGGGGGCATGCCCAATGCCCAATGTGCCGCTGCCACAGACCATTAACCAAATTGCCTCAAATGCTCTTAAAATGCTCGCAAATACTTTAAATTATTGAAATGCGTAGGCCGCACAGTTAAAACAAATAATGGCAAAAAAAGGCCTTGCCACGCCCTCTACCCCCTACCCCCTACCCAGTTCGCCTGCCCCTATCACCCTTGAGGGGCTCATAAATCTTGCTTAGCGGCTCAAATTTGAGAAGTTGCCTTTTTCGTTTTCTACTTTTGTTTATGTTTTGTATTATTTGTGGCTGGTCAAAAGTTCTAACTGCTCCTCCCCTCAACACCGCCCCTTTCTCCCAGATCGACCCTTACAAAAGGTTGCTTTATCGTTTCTTATATGGCATTTTAATTATTTTAAATGTTGCAAATAGTTAAAACTCATAAATTCGGGGCCATTTATAAAATCCAAGCCGTCCCAAAAGAAAAAACACATTGCCAATTTGTTTATTAAAAATAAACCAATAACAATGCAAAAGCAAGATATTTATTCATTTAATTTATGCAGATATTTATACATTTATTTATTCAGTTGCATGCCATTAAAGCGGGTTTATATTTAATTTTTCCTTGCCATTAAAAATACATTTAATATCATTCTGGTTCTCCATTTTCTGGTTTGGATTTCACGCATAAATTTCAATTTTAATTAATAAATGATGATCATAAAATTTTAATCAACATTTTACGCTAGCATAAAGGCTAAAGAAATTAATGAAAACTTTTTGAGAACTGATGAGAGGATAAAATATGTTAATATAAATTGTTTGCTGCATGAGTTGCACAAAAGAACGTGAAAGGCGATAGAACGATAACTTAAAGTGTTGAATGCTGAGCAAGCTGATACCCTCTAATTGTATGAAATTATTAATTTATATCATTTTAATGCTGTGTCATGTGGACAGTAATAAATAGAGCTTAAATCAGCTTTAATCTTTTTATCCAAATAAAAAATTTGCTAAATAAAAACTTTTTTTAATTTATAACATATTTATCGATTTTTTTTCAGTTTTCGGACTTTCCATTTAATTTACTGCAATGAAACTCTCAATAACATCTCTCATTTGAGTTTTAGCTATTCGTATTTTTTATCCCTGTTGACCTTTGCAATGAAACTTAGTTAATTATGGAAAAATACGTAATATTTTAAGCTGTTTTCCAGCATTTTCACTTGTTCACCACATTCATATTTTTTTCTGAAATTTCCTCCATGGCCACTTTACTGTTTCTGAAATGAAATTCCCGCATCGGCAGAGCACAAATAATTTGCATAATTTGCATTAACAAAACACAACGCGATACACCGAAAAAGAGCCCGTCCACAATATATTTATACAAACTGCATAAATACATTTCGAATCCAAATTGAATTTTGTGGGCGCTTATTGGTTTTGGTTATATAAATTTCTACTCTCTGGTCGGCGGCGATTTGTTAAATAAATTAAATATGCATATTTAAATGACAATTCTGAATAACAATGACAAATTTTGCAGATACAAAACAACAACGAGTGCTATTTCGGTATCTATATCTACAATTGTAAATGTATCTGTGAATCTGTATCTATATCTGTAAATCTGTAGCTGTATTTGTATCGCTAACAAATGTAAACCATTTACATTTAGCACAACTCGAAATACAATCGCATTGAGTGTAACTGCAAATTGTGTTTCAAGTGCTCAAAAGTGCAAAATGCGCTACTAGGCGTATACGTGATAATTTTGCACAGCTAACTCAACTTTACAAACAACAAGAACAACAACAACAACCACACAACGCATGGCAAAATGAGTAAGTCAATTATATTATCTGCTGTAATTAGAATCCATTTTGAAGTGCCGTCTCAAGAGTTTGCTCAATTAAAAGTTAATGCAATGAAATGATATTCAATATTGCGTATACGCACTGTATAGTACATAATTGGCCGACAACAGTTATTGTGGAAAAACTTTTTGCAAAAATCATTGAAATTTAATGCTTTTAAATGCTACTGAGCATTTAGACAGCAACAACAATGCGAACTAAGCGCATTAAACTTAAATACTTGACAGGCCAGCAGAAAAGCTGTCTGTCTCCCTTCCTCTCTCTCTCTTTCTCTCTCTCTCTCTCTCTCTCTCTTCTCTCATCTAGCCAAAACAAAAGCTGAAATGTTGCAAGTTGAGGGCAAAATGCCTTCTGGCCGAGAAAAGCCTTTTGTTTGCTCTGTAGGAGCTGTCTGTTTGTCCGTCTGTCTGTCTGTCTGCCTGTCCGTCTGTCGGTCGATCTGGTAAGGCAATATGCAAGCCGGCTTTTCATTGATACGCTTGTCTGCCGTTCAATGTTTATTGCATATCAATTAGACAAGAGGTCCTGACTCCTGTCCTCTGCCAACATCACACTCCTTCTCGTTCTTCTTCTTCTTATTCAAGTGGCCCCAATTTGTGGCACTTTTGCTAGTTGGCAACAGCTGCAGGCAGGACACAAATAACCTCTCCAAGGAATCGACCGCAAAACGTGCGCAAAACTTTCAAAAGGAATCAAGGATGTGTGTGTTTCGGAGTGAGTGTGTCTATGTGTGTGTGTGTGTGTGTGTGTATGTGTGTGTATGTGTGCTTGTATCTGACCTGTCAAAATCCACTTGAGCGTACCATAATTTCCACGCTAAATGAGTTCAAGTAGAGAAGCCGCCAAACTGCCAACTGCCAACTGCCTTGCCATTCACAGCCTCTGGGGCGAAGTCACGCCTATGCCACGCCCACTCCCACTCCCACGTTCACAACTCACAGACTGACGCCTCTTTTCGCACGTGTGCGCAATTAAAAATGCAGCTTGCGGTTGTCGGCCAAAGTTGTGACTCTTCCTTTGCCAACTGCTTGACTTGTCTTTCTGCAAATGCTCCAGTGACATACAAAACTAGTAGGAAAGGCTAAAGTCGAGAACACCCAGACTATGAGATACCCTTTGCACAGTTAAAAATTTAAATTAATACAATAGTTACTCAATTTAAATATACAAAACATAAACTATCTATGAATATTTGCAATTTCAAATTTAAAAAAATATTGCATACATTTAGGCGCAGCAATTTTCTACAAATTCAAAACTGTCATGACATTTGTTATACTACTCCGATCTCTGTGCGATAAAGAGAAATCATTAATAATATTAAAATGAGATGCTTATTATCATTAAAAACAGTGCTCTTTCTGATTAGCTGTGGTTATAATAGAATTTTTCCGATTTGCTGGGTCAGTACACGAATTTTAGAGCCTCTAGCTCTTACTGCTGATAATAATCAACTACTTTATGGAGTCTACTACGACTTATTCTCCCTCTTAAATACATTGCAACGAATGCATCTCTATACTCTTAAAGTATAGGGTATAATAAGTATATGGGAAGGGAAGGGAAAATAGGGAGGGAAAGAGAGTGCGAGAGACTTTTATATGTAAAGAGGGACAGAGAAAACTAAAGCTGTGCACAAATTTTGCCGTCTGTAATTAAATTAATGCTCGTCTCTTACAAATTGCATTGAAAGCCACATGGCGTATACGCAATTTCACTTTACTGCCGTCCACCGAGAACAGCAACAACAGCAACAAAGTAGGTAACAAATGACACAAAACAGCAGCAGCAGCAACAAAAACAACAACAACAGCAACAAATAATGCAATTCAGAGCAGAGAAAGAAGCAAAGCGGCTTCCAAATTCAGATCCCTGACCTGATTTAGCAGCTTCTTCAACTGGCAGCAGCTGCTTTTTCCTCTTCAGTTGTTGTTGTTGTTGTTGTTGTTGTTCTTATTTTGTTTGCCGTTGCAGTTTTTCTCATTGTTGTTGTTGTTGCTGCATTGGCTTTTGCTTTCCGCTTTGAAGCTACCTTCCTGCTGTTTCTTTTCCTGTTTACTTTTTTATGCAAACTTTCCATTTTTATTTTCCAAAAATGTCGCCCGTCTGTCTGGCCAAGCTAAAAAAAAAAATTCAAATAGCCAGCTCCCCTCTCTCTCTCTCTCTCTCACTCACTCTCTCTTCCTCTCCATATATCTGCTCACATCTTTTTTCACTTTCTGCATTCCCTGTGCCACTTGTAAATGGCATTAGAGACTTGGCAGTTTCCCTGCTCAGCAGCCAAGAGCCAGGACGTGCCCAACTGTTTCTGGCCGTGCCCTGAAATGTCAGCTTAAATCTATTTTTAAGAATTTGCAACGACATGCAAGTCACAACGACTGCTCTTTATACCCTAACAAATTGAATGATATGTAAGCGCTCAGTGCAACTTCTTAGGCATCCACATTTAAAAGTTTATGCTTTACAGGGTATGAGAAAAAGAAAAAAACAATTCCGTCAGCTTTTTGGGATATTAAAAGCACATCTGAAATGTGCACGAAATTCATTCATGTTTTCATTGCGGTGTTTTCTGCTTCGCCGAGTGCAAGATCAGTCCAGTTTTTCAGTTAGAGTCATAAACATAAACTCGCATTATGCTTGGCCAAATAAAACTGCAGCCAAATGACACGTACAACTGCCGTTAGAGAATATATGTAGCAAAAAAAAAAAAAAAGGGTAGTCAAGAGAGAATAAAGGCCAAGGGAAGGGAAGGAAAGGGAAATGTGTGTTTGTGCACATTTTGTGCGATTTACTGCGACTTTGCTTTCAAATTGTTTTGTTTTATTTCGTTGGCTTTTCAGGGCATCGATTTTGTCGCTGACATTTTTGTCTTTGTTTCCACAAATAACATAAAAAAATGTAGTAAATGTAGATAAAACATGAGAGAACAGAGCAAAGAAAATTGTGTCAATGAAATTGTTGTCAACAGTTTTCTCTTGTTTTCCCTTATTTTCAGTTTTTACTTATTTTAAAGCTGGCATTTATTTCAGAACAACAGCAACGAAAGTGAAAGAAAAAGCAAATAAACTGTAATGCTCTTAACTTGGCAAATTAAAAAACTAAAATGAAATTCTTCTTTTAATTGAAAGCAATTGTTTTGTTTTCGTTTTCATTTAAAAAAAAGAAAAACATGGCATACTTTTTGTGATTGTCTAAGAAATGGAATTAAATTGAAACTGAGCAGAGAGTTTCTTTATAGTTGCCAAGCAGTAAAAAATTTCCTGTTCACGAGGCGTATGAGTAATGTGTAGTCTTTTTAATTCAAGAACAACAAATGTTTTCATTTACGAAAACAAGACAAACTTTTGAAAATTGTTTAAAAAATTAAATCAAAATAATTCTGAAAATATTACTGTTTAATAATAAATAGAATAATTATAGTTTCAAATCTATTGTAATAAATTAAAAAAAAAAACTATTATCACTTTAAAAAAAAAGAAGCATACTTTAATAACTTTTAATAGCATTTCTGATGAAAGTGAACTTAAGTTAATAAATTAAGTAGTAAACGTTTTGTATTTTCTACCGCAAATCGACAAGTAAAAAAATTTGCCTGCTTACGAGGCGTATTAGCAATGTCTGTCTTCGTGTCTGTCCTTTAAATGGCCGTCTGCTTATGTAAATTTAATGTTTTTGGCTGCTGCTCAATAAAATGCAATTGCAAATTTATACAAATGTCCTGGAATTATGATTGTGCTCAAATTCAAGGAGTCCTTGCCTGTCAGGACACGTTCACATCGCACATTCAATTTAATTGTTGTGTTGTGTTGTGTTGTGTATGAAATATTACAAGCGTAAGCAAATGACGCTCTGTCTGTCTCGTTTTCTGTATGTCCTGTGTGTGTGTCCTTTCTTACGCTGTTTTGTGCTCATTTTTAGTTGTACTTGGCAATACGTGAGGATTTCATTTCGATTGTATTTGCAACAATGGGACGCTCTTAATGGGCAACAACACACATGAATTCGTATCCTTACACACATATAAAACCATACATATTTATAGTATAGTATATATATATATATATGGCTGTACATCCTGTACATTCCTTATTCTTTGCCTGCCTTATCGTTCCTTTCCCTGGCACTTTTGTAATAAGTTTGTAATAATCAGGCACACAGCTGCCTTTGTTTCTTTAGCTTTATTTGTTGTATTTGCCTGGGAGTTTCTTTTACTTACGACTTTTATCCTGTAGTCCTTTGCACAGCTGTGCAACAACAACAAAGACCACAAATAAACAAGTTTTGTTTCGCTTTGCGTTTTCATTTATATATATTATTTGTCCTCTTTTTTTTATCCATCCTACTTTTTGTTGGTTTCACATTGGATTTTATAGCCACACGCAATTTACTTTTTATTTATGACTACATTCGCTACAACAACAACAACAACAACAACAACAACAACGACAGCAATCAGAAGAGCTGTAGTAAAACTCTATTTGGATTTTCAGTAAGTTAAAATCGAATAGCGGAAATTCCATAAATTAAATACAAAAGAAAAATCTGTAAAAATTGCATTTAAATTGCATGGTAAAAATGCAATCCAAATGGTAAAGGGAGAGAGAGAGAGAGAGAGAGAGAGAATGGGAGGGAGAGTGACTAGTGCAGTGAACTCTCTCTTTCTTTCTCGCTTGTTGAACTCATTTCGGAGTCATAAAGTTGGTCACATTCAAATTAAAATTCAACATTTGCACACGCCTCTAGTGGCAACAGATGCTGTCGGGGCAAAAGTCGCATTTTCGCTGAGGAAACAACTCCCTCTCTCCCTCTCTCTCTCTCTTTCTCTCTCTCTTGCACTTTGAGGCTGTTTGCCCAGGTTGTTGTTAATGAGCAGAGAGAGAAAGAGTGAAAAAAGGAGTTGAACGACAACTGCACTTTTGAATTTTGGAGAACTTTACATCTCTGAAAAGCTTCGATCCTATTACGATTCAAACCAACAACTCTTAGAAGCCATTTTATACTAGCTATCTAAAGAGTTCGAAATTATTTTAATTACTGACGCAGTTTTCATTTACTTTAATTCGATTACTTTTCTGACAATGTATCGAGTTAACTATTCTTATTAATGATTATAGGTAAGCTCAGTTCTTAGTTTGGATTCACATCAGAAGTTTGCTTCACACTTTTCAAAAGCTTTAAACGGTCATAGCTTTACCAAAACAACCGATTTTTATGAGGAATATCATTTTGATCATTATTTGGCCTCTAATTTTATTCTGCATCAAAATTGTAGGAACTTAAAAAATTTCATTTTTTGGTCATTATTGTGAATTTTTTCCATACCTACCCCTTGATACTTTATCTCAAACTTCAGACGGCCATAACTTTGCCAAATCTTAACCGATTTTCATGCGGAATATCAATTTAATCATTATTTGGATTCTAGATTGATTCTGCATCAAAATTGCACTAACTTAAAAAATTTGATTTTTTGGTCATCACTGGGAATTTTTTCCATACCTACCCCTTGATACTTTATCTCAAACTTCAAACAGCCATAACTTTGCCAAATCTTAACCGATTTTCATGCGGAATATCATTTTGATCGTTATTTGGCCTCTTAATTGATTCTGCATCAAAATTTTACTAACTTAAAAAATTTCATTTTTTGGTCATCACTGTGAATTTTTTCCATGAATACCCCTTGATACTTTATCTCAAACTTCAGACGGCCATAACTTTGCCAAATCTTAACCGATTTTCATGCGGAATATCATTTTGATCATTATTTGGCCTCTGAATTGATTCTGCATTAAAATTGCACTAACTTAAAAAATTTAATTTTTTGGTCATCACTGTGAATTTTTTCCATACCTACCCCTTGATACTTTATCTCAAACTTCAAACAGCCATAACTTTGCCAAATCTTAACCGATTTTCATGCGGAATATCATTTTGATCGTTATTTGGCCTCTTAATTGATTCTGCATTAAAATTGCACTAACTTAAAAAATTTAATTTTTTGGTCATCACTGTGAATTTTTTCCATACCTACCCCTTGATACTTTATCTCAAACTTCAAACAGCCATAACTTTGCCAAATCTTAACCGATTTTCATGCGGAATATCATTTTGATCGTTATTTGGCCTCTTAATTGATTCTGCATTAAAATTGCACTAACTTAAAAAATTTCATTTTTTGGTCATCACTGGGAATTTTTTCCATACCTACCCCTTGATACTTTATCTCAAACTTCAAACGGCCATAACTTTGCCAAATCTTAACCGATTTTCATGCGGAATATCAATTTAGTCATTATTTGGATTCTAAATTGATTCTGCATTAAAATTGCACTAACTTAAAAAATTTAATTTTTTGGTCATCACTGTGCATTTTTTCCATACCTACCCCTTGATACTTTATCTCAAACTTCAGACGGCCATAACTTTGCCAAATCTTAACCGATTTTCATGCGGAATATCATTTTGATCATTATTTGGCCTCTAAATTGATTCTGCATCAACATTTTATCAACTGAACCTTTTTTTACTTTTTATATCTCACTTGTTAATCTGTTAAGCGAGTCTATATTTAAATCCTTGGCTTGAAACTCGCTCTCAGCCCTTAAATTTGGGTCAGTTGCTTAGCATGCACAATGGGAGAAAAGCTCTCGAAGTGTGGCATAATGGCCAATCAAAAATCGATTCAGGCCAAATCGGTTGCACTTTTCCGTACTCATATCTAAACAGACTCTTGAAACGCACACAATAACAAACACACACACTCACACACACACACACACTCGCACACCTCCCTAGTGCCTACTTTTAATGCATGCACAAAAGTATGCAACGCTTATTTTATGGCCACAATTTTGCGTGTGTGTGTGTTAAATCTGTGTCAACTGCCACGCCCATACTTTGCCCCCTCGACTACTTTGCCTATCTGCAATACCAGTTGCATGTTGTTGCGGTGCCTGTTTCGTTGCATGTTGCGTTGACATTTTTGCCACGCTGACATTTTACATTTTACAGTAATTCCTCAGTGCCCTCCCTTCCCCCTTCCCCACTCCCCACTCTCCTTCTCTTTCACCCTCACCCCAACTTGCCACATTGCGGCATCTGCAGAAACTATGCCATGATTTAATTTAACACAATTTGTCAGCAATGTGTTTCCATTCTCTCTCCAAATATATATTTAGTAATGCTGATATCAGATCGGCATGAAATACGTATTATAACATTCTCATCCGGATATTTGCACATAGTTCGTTTGTTTTCATTCGAATATCGCTCTAAAAAGGGATAAATACCAATTTTACACTGTAGATCTTTTGATTTATTTCTGTTTCTAGTTAAAAAATTCACTTAAATCTTTCTAAACAAATTTTACACTTTGAAATATTGTTAAACTCGTTCAAAAATTTTAAATTCCTTTTCTGTTTTGAATGCATTTTGTATTTATAAAATAATTTCTATATCAGCAATATTTAAATTTGACATTAATTTCCATGAAACAGTAATATGTTTTCTAATTAAATAACTGATCCTGAATAATATTTGACTAATAAGTATAAATTTATATTTTTAAGTATAATATATAAAACTTTTTTAAACAAAAACTCCTTCACTTGACTTTAACAAACTCTTTTCTGAGAGTTTTTCTTTCACATACTATTTGCTAAGCCATTATCATCCATAAGGTTCTCATGAATAGCTTTGAACCATGCCAAACAAACAAAAAAATTGATGTAAAACATGGCGCGAGCAAAGAGCGAGTACAAAGAAAAATGCGAAATGAAAAATGGAAAATGGAAAAACGCAATCAGCATATGCAGAATGAACAAAAATAAAAAAAAACTGGAGCAGTGAAATGGCGTGCAGCTTTAAGGCACGCCTTAGCACCTTGCAGCAGAAGGAGGAGGTACATAGGGAGTGGGGTGAGGGTGGAGGGGAGGCAAAAAGAAGGGGGATAGCTTCTCTTAAAAGGTAACCGCCATACGCTGCAAATTGTGAGTTGTGAGCTGTGAGCTGTCGGCGGCATTTGGAAAACAAAAGGCGAAAAGCGGCAGAAAAACAAAAATCCACTTGAAATGTCGGGATAAAAAGTAGGCAAAGAAGGCGTGGCAAAGTGGTGCAAGCACTTGAAATGGCAAAATCCTTGCAACGCATCGAATTGCAGTGTGGATGAGTGTGTCTGTCTGAGTGTGCGTGTGTGTGTGAGTGTGTGCGAAAGATGCGGAGACTCAAGTGGCTGCCGCAAGGCAAACATATTTTCATTTTAAGCGTTGCCAGCAGCGAAAGCTCATTAGAGACGCTGCGAAAATAACTTGAAGCAAATTCTAGAGACAAGGATACGAAATTGCAAATTTATAATATCCGGCAGGGAGGGAGAGTGAGGCAGAGTGAGAGAGAGAGAGAGAGAGAGAGAGAGTGAGAGAACAAGTAAGTATGTTTGCTAGACTTTAAGCTACCCAGTTTCCGCTTCTTCACAATTATTTAATTTTATTTTCAAAAATTCAATTAAAATTTTTGAAACACATAAATGGGTTAGCAAAAAATATAAAAAAAAATATATTAAATAAAATAAGGCTACCCTTACTGAATTCGAGCTCAAAAGACCGCTACACCATTAAGCAAACAAAAAGTTTCGTGTTTAAATAAATTTCTTATATTTATTTGACATGGCTGGCTTTAGAATTGGTGCTAGTAATTTATGGAGAAGATTTTACAATTTAAAAACATTTTTATGGGCTGTAAACTTGTTTTATATTGAGTTCAATTTCAAAAAACTTTAATTTTCGATCTCTTTTATGACACTTTAATTTAATTGTCTGACTTTTCTTTGAAGTGTTTACTTATACAAATATTTTAAATTTCCGACGTATACTTCACCTAACTTAAGAGTAACAGATTTTTGCACTTCATCACAAACTCAGAAGTCTGTGTATGCTTTAGTTACTGGGCTAACAAGAGAGGGGAAGAGTGAGAGAGTGAGGGAGAGAGCACTTAGCACTTGACTTCAATTGCTTGTTGATGTTTTGCAATTTTTGCCAAGCGGCAAGTTATCTACGCATCTTCCAGATGAACTGCCGCCGCCTGCAGTTGCAAGTTGGAGTTTCAGTTTCAAGTTGAAGTTGAAGTTGAAGTTGCATGTTGCATAGGGGCATGTTGAGGAGGCAACGCCATTTAAAGATAGGGTAGCATTTTCATTCTATTAAAAAGTTGCCAAGTGGCTGCAAAAGTGCAATGCCAAGCCCATTAGTATAGCTATGTGTGTGTGTGTGTGCGAGTGTGTGTGTGTGTGTGTGTGTGTGTTAGTTTGTGTCTCGTAAGCAACTTCCTGTGCAGCGGCATTAGCAACACTTAAGGACACTTTTGCCCGGCTACTGACAGGAAGCAAAGCAAGCAAAACTCTTGCCAGCAATCCTGGCTCTCCTTTCCCTGCCCCACCCCCCTCCCTACCCACCCGACTAACCCCTTTGTCACACCTCTGGCAAGTATTCAACATTAAGTTAATTTGCAACGTGCACAGCAAGCAAAAACGAGGCTAGTGGCAAGGCGAAAGGAACAGGAGAAGAATAAATAGGAGCAGTAGACAGGAGACAGGAGGTGGAGGAGAAACCTGGACAGGATACTTCCACTGCTGAAAAGTGTGCTGCATTCCCTTGTGTCATCGATGAGCTAATTCAACGCTGATTTACGATGATTGGCAGTGCAGTCACGCCGGCAGAGACGCCAGGACATGCCAGGATATCCACACAGGACACACTAGACTCCCACTTTGATTGAGGCATCACAATGAATTCGCTTCGAGTGCACGCGATGACCTTAAAACTTAACGAAATTGAATTGACATTTTGACAGAGCAGCAAGTGTCTGAAATCCTTATATCCTTTTATCCTGGCACAAGCAAAGGTTTCTCATTAGGCAACCACAAGCGTTCATGTTCATGTTAAATGCCCATAAGTAGACTATACAATTTTCCATTGCTTGCTGTTCATTTAAGCCTAAAAGCACAACAGAGAGAGAGGGAGTAAAGGATGAGGAAGGAAGAGGGAGGCAAGAAGTGAGACGAGGTCAGCTTGGAAATTAGAAATTAAGGCACAAAATTGCCTAAAATGTTGCCCAAACGAGGCAGAAGCTTAAGCTAAATTGCTATCATTCTATTAAAAGATGTCAAATTTCATTTTGTATCTCTACATCCGACAGCTTACAAATTGTATCTCTACATTTCGATGTGTGCAGCTGTAAATGTATCTGTAACTGTATCTGCATCTGTATTTGTATCTGTATTTGTATCTGTAACTGTATCTGCATCTGTATGTTTATCTGTATTTGTATCTGCATCTGCATTTGCTACCTGTATCAGTATCTTTGCGACCATAACACTTTTTTTTTGCTACATATTTCAGACAAAAACCACAAAATGCTAACTTTAGTCGATGAGCTAATTTAACAGAATGCTCGATATAAATAAATATTTTTGTTCAGCTCTATATATTATTTTGTAAATACTCTTAAACTATGATTAAATAATTTCATAAACTTATTTGAAGTTTCGTTCTAGAGAAGATTCAATAAATAAAGCAAGGTATAATAAAAAGCAAAAATATGTAAATAAACTAAATAAATAAATTCACAAAACAACCTGGGTAACAACAACAATTTAGGCAGCAGCAATTATGTTAAATACAACAACAACTGCAGCCACAAAAAAAAGAATTACTTGAGTTTAAGAAAAATACAATGAGCGCAATTTCAATTAATTCTATTATGAGCCTATGAAAATAACTACTGTAAGATTGTTTACCTTCTAGTTCTTACCTTAACTAGTCGGAACCACGAGTTTAATAAATTTATATGGATAATTCATGATAGCTGTTATTTATCTATCTGTATATCTACCTATCTGTATTTCCCACAAATTTCTTTCGACATCTTTCTTAATAGATTTTCTACCTGCATTTCTTTTAATTACATAATTTTACTACAATTAATAAATATATATAGCTAAATCTTGAAATCTGTTATTTATCTATATACATATCTACCCATCTGTATTTCCCTACAAATTTCTGTCGACATCTTTCTTAATACATTTTCTACCTATATTTACTTTATCACATAATTTTACTACAATTAATAAATTTATATAGATAAATCATGATAGCTGTTATTTATATATCTATATATCCACCTTTCTGTAGTTCCCTACAAATTTATTTCTTCATTTTTTAATACATTTTCTACCTGCATTTTCTTTATCACATAATTTTACTACAATTCTACTCTTTTTGTTCTATTTTTTATGCATTTCTGAGCTATTTGTCGTGTCTTTCTGCTTAACTCAACCAGTTGACGCCACTTTTCTGTATAAACAGAATTGTGTTCAACTCCCGTAATGACCGCAATCAGCGTTTTTCCTGCTTATCTGCTCTGCCTCATCCATCTGGTTTCTCCCTGCTCCCCTTGTCTTGTGACAGCTGTTTGTTTGTTTAGCCCGTTGTGCCAATTGGGAACGAAACGTGGCCAAATTAGGACGCCAGTGGACAAATGCAGCTGTCGACATCAACTGCAATTCGCAGCTGGAGTTGAAATTGCAACTGCAGCAGATTCTTCGTGATGCGGAAGTGGCAACTGCAACAACAACAACAGCAGCAATGGGATTGGGAAATGGGAAATGGTAAAGGCAACTCCATTGCAAACGAACTAAACAAGAGCCACTTACTTACATTCATAAGCCGCAGCTGAGTTTCCCGCACAAAGCTCTCGACACGCGCCTTTTGCTATTTACTCAGCGGGAAAACCCTGCTCCTGAGAGAGAGCGGGTGAGATACAGCTACAGAGAGAGCGGAGGAGTGGGTAGACAAATGGCAGGCCGCAGGGTAAAAACCCAAACTCATCATCACAGTTGCTTATCCAGCGCACACGAGACGCGACTTGCTGCTGCTTCACACTTCCTGCTTGACAGAATGACTCCAGCCAGTTTCCTACACTGGCAAAAATAACTACTGAGCTACCTTGATAAAAGCAATCTCAAACAATGTCAAGAACTCGGGTGATTGAGTTTATACTAGGTTTTTTTCTCAACAACTGCTAACAATTTGAAATCCATTCAAAACTTTTTAATGACTTACAGACTTTGCAACTTTTTTTACTCTCTAAATTTCTAATATTATCAGTGTGCTTAATTAATTTTAATTGATCATTTTTAATCTAGTTTAACTCAATTTTTTTTTTAATATCACCTGACTTTCAGAAGTTCCCAGATTTTATTTTCTATTTATTTTTTCGTCTGTCTGTCTGTCTGTCTGTCCGTCTGTTTGAGCGCGTCGATCTCAGAGACCATAAAAGCTAGAGACTTCAAACTTGGTATGTAGGTTCCTGGATACCGTACGCAGATCAAGTATGTTTCTTTCAGGATCGGACCACTATATCATATGGCTCCCATAGGAACGATACATCGAAAATGAAGTTTTAGTAAAAAAAAGTTTTTTGTTTGTTGAGATATCAGAACCAAACTAATAGAATATGCATTTGAGCTGGTAATATACATCCTGACCAAATTTGGTTCAAATCGGTCGACTATATCATATAGCTGCAATAAAGACGCTCAATCGAAAATTAAGTCTTAGTATGAAAAAGTTTTTTGTTTTTTTTTGATATCTTAACCAAACTGTTAGAATATGCATTTAAGTTGGTTTTGTACATTCTAAACAAATTTGGTTTAACTCGGTTCCATCAATCATATAGCTGCCATAGAAACAATCGGTCGAAAATCAACTTTCAGTACAGAGTACCTGGACACAGGGTATCCTACTGTCGAGCGTGCTCGTCTGTAGCCGCCCACTTGTTTAATTTATTATTATGTGATTCTTAGAATAATATTTTTTCAGTGTAGCTTTGCTCTTCCATCTCTCCCCGTACTCCCCATGGTGCTGCCTTATCAAGTGCCATTTTTCATGCAACGCCGTCACTTTGGCACACCACAAAGTTATCCCTGGAGCTGCTGGAGCTGCAGCATCGCCATTGTCTTGTCCTGGCTGGATGGTTGACTGCAACTGAGGCACGAATGGGAATGGGAATGGGGATGGAGGGGGCGTGTTGACGCCCTCCTTTTTTCACACATGCTAAAGATGCCAGCAGACAAAAGGCTTAATCCTGCGATCTTCCCTTCCAACTCTGGCAGCTCCTTTGCGCTGTGGCATTGTCTCTGTGCCACGCCCACTGCCAATTGCAATTGCAATTGGTTGCAGCTGCAGCTGCAGCTTCGATTTGGCTTAATACTCGCATTTAATTGGCAAAATGCATAAAGTTCAGTTGTGCTTCCTCTACATTCTCTCCAGAGAATTATCCATTTGAGACATCTCTTTAACCATTGTTAAAACCAGCCACAAACTGACCTCTTTTGGCGCTGGAAAAAAAAGGTCCACTCGGATGTGCTTCACATGCTCCAGTTGCTGCCACCACCCCCTCCCCCTCCCCCTTCCCGCACTTCTCGTACTTCAGCCACTTCAACAACTTTTAGCATTAAATATGTGGCCAGCACTGTGACACGCCCCCCACTCCAGGCAAGAGTTTATGAAAAATATTACACAGAGATTAAAGTTTTTGCAGTTCTGTTGCTGTTGTTGTTGTTGTTGTTACCTGGCTGCTTGCCCACAAAAGGCTGGCAGCTAAGGGGGCGTGGCAGTCGCTGGAGCAGCTATTGTTGTTGCGGTTGCTGCGGTTGTTGTTGTTGTTGTTGTTGTTGCTGTTGTTGCTGGCAGCTCTGACATAGATATTATTGTCTTGGCTGCTCTCTGAATCGTGTGCGGTTTTTTCCTGCACCTTTTGCACTGAAATTTATTTTTCCGCCATTTTTTTTCTGCCTGCTTCTAATTTAAGTGCAACGTGTGTGTGAGTGTGTGTGTGTGTGTGTAGTTTTCATATTTACATATTTGCCATATTGTGGTGCTGTCCTTATTCCAACCATTTGTTATTGTATTTGTGCATTGTAATTATTTTAAGTGTTTTTTTCGTGCAGTGGCAAAACAGTGTTGAAAAGCGCTGAAAGTTATTCCCTGACGGTTTTGGCTTTTGGCAACATTTACAGCTAAAGCTCAAGCATAAGTCTCGAGAGATTATCATAAAATACATAGGGGATTATTACAGAGAAAGAGTTGGCGAAAAGAAAGTCGAGTTAAGCGTACAGTTTGAATTGAAATTTGCATTTTCATTGCAGTTAGCAAGTATTTGAAGTCTTTTTCTGCTGACCGTAAAGTGTTGCATGCCACATCATGTGTGTTGACAAAAAGTCTCAGACTTTTGGGATTTGTTGCTGCCACCATTTGGTTGCCATAATTCAAGCCACAAAACTGCAGTTGGCTGCTTCGAAACCGCAGGCGACAAACTGAGTTATGACTGAGTTGTTACCCCCAAAAAGAAGAGGGTAAGGGGAAGGGAGGTGCAACATGCGTGCGTGCGTACACTTGGGCAACTTTTACACTCAAACAAAAATTGTTTTTTATGTTTTAGTAAATTTTCTAGTACTAAGAAAAGTTTTCGAAAAATATTTTGTTGTTAGCTTATTAAAAAAGTTAACATTCTTGATAAATTTCAGATTGTATTTTGAACGATTAAAAAAGTTAACATTCTTGATAAATTAAAGATTGTATTTTGAACGATTCTCTGGAACCCTTAAGAAACGAAAAATGTTTCGAAATTTCTTGGAACATTTTTTTTATTGCTGATTTAATGAAGTGTACAATTACCAAAAGTTTTATGCAGTAAAATTTCTTAAATTTCATTGACTGAACTGTAAGAATGTAGGAAAATAAAGAAAAATAAACAAGGATATAAAAAATCAGGAAAAGACATAATTATTAGATTAAAAAAAGCTTTCTGAATTCAAGGATTTTAGGATAGTTTATCTTAATTTCGAAGACTGATTTTTAATACTCGTATAAAGAGTTTTTTTTTTCTTAATTTGATAAAGAAAATTGAGATTTAAAGGTCGGTTTTCTATTTTTAGTGTAGCTTAAATTTCAGCAACATTACCCATGCCCCATCGTTGTTGCTGTTGCTGATTGATGGCTCCACTTGGGGCAACTAAACGGATTCGCATTTGGAATCACACTCGACCAAACACACACACACACACACAAAGAAGAAGAAACATAAGAAGTAGGGGAAAAAGAATTACTTTTGCGGAACTTCTTCTGCTGAAATTTAATTTCCCTCAGCTGTGAGAGAAGGCGAGTTGAGGGCAGTTGGGGCAGAGTTGCCGCCTCTCGCTTAATGAGCTGAGTGAGTACTTACACAAAATTAAGTGTTGTCCTACTTCACAAAGTCTTCAGCTGACTCTTGGCAAACATGTCTCAAAGATAGAGAAAAACTGAGATAGAGAAAGAGATATGGAAATGGAGATGGAGATGGAGATGGAGATGGTGTGTAGCGGACACAAAGGAAATGGAAAAACACAAATACGAGACAAGCAGAAGAAGAAGAAAAGTGTGCGACAAGTGAAGAAGGAAAACATGCTCATGCTTGTCTTGCAGTTATGCTCTCACTCTCTCACACTCCCTCTCTCTCTCCCTCCCTTACACTCTTGTTGTTGCTTTGAAATCATCATAAAGTTGAAGATAAGTTTTCTTTTCATTAAAAAAAAAAAAAAAAAGAAAATGGGCAGTTATGGGGTGGAAGGGGGAGGTTTTCCCAGGAGTCGTAACAGGCCGGCGATGTAGGTTCAGTAACAGGAACGCGACAGGAAACAGGTTCAAGCGACAGCCGACAACAGGAGAGCAACTGTAGAGCGTAGAGGGAGTGTGAGGAGAGAGGAAAAGAGAGGGGCACATGTTTCCCCTGTTGAGTAGGGCAAAACAAGTTGTTTGGGCTGTGCGTTGATTCGTTGTTTGCCATGTTGTTTGCCCGTATGCTGTGTGTCCTGTGTCCCGTGTCCTGCGTCCCTTGTGCTGCATACTCGCTGTCATTTCCAACTGCTGCCCCGAAAAAATGTACAACATTTCACAACACTTTACTTGGCAGCTGAGCAACACTGACTCACACACTAATTCAATAAATGCACGTGTCCTAAACTGAGCTGAGATGGATGCAGGACACGTAGCAGAAAAGTTGACATAAATCTGCATAAAATATTCGCATATGCAAAATCGTAAAAATGAAGCAGAGAAACAGAAAGAAAAAATTACAAAATATAACCTTTCTTAAGCAAGCCACAAATGTAATACCCTAAATGGTCTTAAAAAAACTTAGTTAAAATAAAAAAAAAAAATACATACAAACATTTAAATACGATTTTCTTAAATTTTTAGCGTCGGAACTAAATATATTAAAGTAAATATATTTAGCTCCATCGGTAAAAATTTAAGAAAATCGTATTTAAATGTTTGTATGTATTTTTTTTTTTTTGTTATAATTGCGTATTTGGACTGATTTTCAGAAATTTGACTGGATTATATAAATTATTATTTAAAAGTACAAAAATTTAAATACGATTCTCTTAAATTTTTAGCGTCGGAACTAAATATATTTACTTTATGTTGTAATTGCGTATTTGTTTCGATGTTCTCTATCACATTCATATGTATTAATAGTCGACTGACTTTCACAAATTTGACTGGAATATATAAATTATTTTTTAAAAATACAAAAATTTAAATACGATTTTCTTAAACTTTTACTTTATGTTATAATTGCGGATTTGTTCCGATGTTCTCTATCACATAAATATGTATTAATAGTGTACTGATTTTTACAAGTTATCATATTATTACTGCCTGCAGTAAATAGACGATAAAGAATATATATTCCTTGCAGCGTTACACAATGCGTAATAAAACTAGATCACCCAGTGCAAGGGTATTAAAAATAATAGAAGGGAAATGGAAGGAAATAATCGTATGTAAAAAGTGTCGACGCTTAACTGGCATGTTCACCCAACACATGTGTGCCCAACACAGGTGGGAAAGAGAAGCAGAAGGAGAAGAAGAAGAAGGGGCAAATGGGTGGAATAAACTGAGATGCCTGTGGTGCGCATTATGCAGCAGCAGAAGCATCAGTATCCCAGACAGCCATTGAAAAATCTGTAGAAATTATGCAAATAGATTTCAGCAATCACTTAACTCTGCAAAACCCGAACACAAATCCAATGCCACGAGTTGAGTTAAGGCTTAGAGAGAAGAGAGAAGAGAGAACAGAAGCTATGCAATTCAGTCAATGATAGGGCATGAAATTGATGAATAGACATATCTACACACATATGTTAACTGGGCCCAGATTATACCTACTAACCCTTGTTAACAACAGACATTTGGCCAGCATCTTCAAGGCACTGTCATCTTCCCTTCAGCTTCTTATCTTTTAACTCTTCTGCAAAAGTTGCGTCCATAATTAGCTCTAGATAAACAGAAAGTTTCTACATATATGTTTTTGTTGTTGTTCTTGTTGATGCCACACGCATGTGCCACAAATTGTTCACTGTACATTAGATAACAACAAAAGGTGGCAAAGCCCTTTTTTAACGTGCTCCTCAAATCTCTTGCGTGAAATGAAGTCAAAGTCGTGGCATATGACAAGCGCCTGAAAGGGTAAACAAATTCAAGGCGAAATTGATGACAGCGCATCTACACACACACACACACACACACACACACACACACACACACACACACACACACATGTCAGCAGTTGTGACATTGTCGTCGTCATCATCAACTTGGCAAAAGGTTGAACTAACATTGAAGCTCTTCTTTTCCCTCCTCACATAACCCTTACCACTTTTTACCCCACTACCTCCCCCCACAATTTTTACAGAATTTGGATTAAGTGGACTTTGCTGTTGACGTAGATGTCAAGGCGGGAGGGGAAAGGGAGTTGGGGCAAGTTTCGTTGCGGTGATTTTTCCAGGTCTGCATGAAAAGTTCTTAAGAGTTTTGCACGCTGCTTTGCGTGCTATAAAAATGATAGAGGAATATGAAATAGAAAACGGCAGGTACACAGCAAAAAAAAAGCTGTGTGAAAATTAAATTTGAATGACAGCGATATAAGTATTAGAGTTACTTTATGGTTGATAAGTACAAATTACTCAAAATGAGAAAAAACAATTATTAATGAAAACTACAAAAAAAATATTTTAAAGTAAAAAATAAGTATGGAATCTAGTAAATATTTAAATTTACTGAAAATGAGCTCGAAAATATAGAGTTTTTCTACAAACGAATTAAGTAAATACGATTTTAATTCAAGTCTTAAGGAAATTTTTTTTAGTTTTTACTCACTTTATTAAAAATAACCATTTTTGGTCTATTTCAATAGCCACATTGTATAAAAATAGGTGTACCAGCCTGAAAATACTAAAATACTTCAGTTTTTGCACTTTAAAAATCTTACTTGAAATAATATCGAACTTTTTGACTTTAAAAAATTCTATCTTAGTGCATAAAATATATTTTTGGAAAACGCAATTCAAATCAGAAACACTTGATTGTTGCGCTCAGTGTATGTAAAGTGCTCGGGAATATATTTCAAGCTGCCACAAGTCCAATCTCTCACTCCACCTCGCTCCTCTTCACCTGTCTGTGTGTGGGCTGCAAATATTTGCTTACGTGTCAATAACCCGCCCAGTGATTTATTTCATATTTGGTCTGGCTTATGAGTTTTCCCGGAAAATAGTTTTACGTGGACAGCCGACTGTCATTGACATTTGATATGCAAAGGCGGAAGTTACGTGGGGTGTGGAAGGGAGGGGAGTAGAGGGAAAACCACATTTCATAGCATACTTATGAGAGCAGCGACAGCAGACGACAGCAGACGACAGTTTGCAGTTGACGACAGTTTCTTATTGCAACTGGCAAATGCCTTAAAGCCTTAACATAAATTTCATGTTTTTCTTACCCAAAAAAAAACCAGTGGGAAAGGCTATAGTCAAGATTCCGACCATAGGATACCCTTTACTTATTTCAATATATATAAAAGTACTTTAAAGAAATTACTAGCAAACAAAAACTACTGCATACTTTTAGGTGATTGTATTGAAATAACAACTTTATTAATAACTTTGGTTAGCTATTACTCCCGTTGTACTTGTCCGATATTGCTGCGGTTAAGTGAGATTATAGATAATATTAATAGATAACGTTATTTACCATTATCCATATACCATATCTTAAGAACTGTGGGTGTGGTGGTTTTTCGCGAAACAAACTTGATTAGCGTGGGGTATATAGAAATCTGTGTGCCAAATTGGGTTACTCTACCTCTTATAGTCTCTGAGATCATTTTGTTTATACAGACAGACAGACAGACAGACAGACAGACAGACAGACAGACGGACAGACAGACATAGCTACATCGACTCTGCTGTTGATGCTGATCAAGAATATATATACTTTATGGGGTCGGAGATGCCTCCTTCTTCCTGTTACTTACATTCCAACGAACACAATATACCCTTTTACTTATTTTTGTAAGTAACGGGTATGAAAAAGATGAGAAATCTGCTTTTTTTTATGTTGGCTGCTCAATGAAGCGTGTGTCGCCGTCCCCCTCACTCCCCTAACTAGTCATAAGCTGCAACGTCTGTATTTTGCCTCCTCTTACCTATGTATATGCTACAACTCTCTTCATCTCTCAATTCGCTGTCTTCTGCTGATTTGATTTAAACGTTTTCTTAGCCTTGTGGGTGAGTGCGGCACAAAGAGCTGACTAGGGAAAGGGGAAGATTAGGGGACTGAGGGGCAAGCATTGCCATCGAGACATGGTTTATTCATGCAGCAGCCGCATTATGCAAATAGCTCTTGAGCTCCCTGCTGCCACGCCTCTTTGCAGCGCCTTCGAAGCGCCACTTGAAATTTGATTTATTTTTTTATTTTTTCTTTCAATTTCTATTTCGATTTGTTGCAACATTCCCGGGCAGCCACTTCGCGCCGCTTTAGCTTGTGAGTCGAGTACAAGTTGAGTGCCACTTGACGGCAATGACGACAGTCGAGTTGAGCGAAGCAAGAGGGTGCAAGAGAAGTTGCCAGCAAAGTTGTTGGCAACAACAAAATGAACAACTTGGATTTTTACTTGATTTTTTTCTCGTACTCCTCACTTGTTTTTTTTTTATTGGGCAATCGAACAACAAATTCGGCTCATCTATTTGTAATTGCATTATTCAGTTTGCAGATTAAGCTGCTTCAATAAAAACAACAATAATAATAACAAAAAAAAAACAACAACAAGTAATTTCTTTATTTTGTTTGGCGAAATTTCGTTGAAGAAATTTGCATAGGAAACAAATTACTGAAGCAAAAGCAATTTTGGATTTAAATAAAACGAAGCAAAACGTTTCACAAACACATACACACACACATGAGACTGTACATGTGTGCGTGTGTGTGTGTGTGCGTGGAAAATCGTTTGCTTTCCATTTTGCCAGGCAACTGCAGGATGTGACAAATGTTTTGCAAATATGTCGCGTGTTCTTTTCATTGCCTTCTCTTTGCCTCACTCTATTTATTTTCTATACATGTAAGCAGTTTTGTTTGTATTTCACACACACACACACACACACACACATATCCTACATTTGTTCATTGTGTTTACTTTTAACAAAAGCAAAAATAATTCAAGCGTTGCGCCTGAAGTATCTCAAGATGATATTCGTACGTCAAGACGATGTTGACGCAGATGATGATGAAAAGGACGCAATAAAAAGAGAGTGTAAGGAATAGAGAGTGTGAGAGAGCACAAGAAAATTTTTCCTATCTCTTAACGCAGACATATTTTCCATAAAACATTAATATTAATGACTGTATCGGTTTGAAGGTTGTGATTTGACAGCATTTTGTCTATTCCACTTTCAATGCTCCCTCGCTTCAACATCAGCTCCTATTTGTCGTATTTCGAATTTCAATGTTGATTTTCGATTTCGATTTATTTACCCACCCCTGTCCAATTCAATCGCTTTAATAGCACATCAATCAAATTCTCTTTCCTTCTGTGCTATGCTGGCAATTTACCAATTTGCTATGCACAATTTCAATATTTACTCAAGGAATGCATTTCACATGCACATAAATAACTCAAAACACCAAAAAATCACCCAAAAAAATTAAATTATATACATTATTCAAATACGGCAAACGTTGCGTATGCGTAATATTTGATATGTGAACAGCACTCAAAGTGTAACAGCAGCCAATAAACGTTGAATATATTCAGTCTAGAGATATGTATGTTATGTAAATGTTTGCCTTGGCAATGCAGTAGGGTATGCTCGGTACTCTGATACCCT